>NW_017307350.1:160398-181554 GCF_000935625.1 Nanorana parkeri
CCCCCAAAATGACCCGATTTTGAAAAGTAAAAACCCCAAGGTATTTGCTAAGACGCAAAGGAAACACAACGGCAACAGCTGCGACTACGACTGCGAAAACACATGCATTGGATACGATGCGGTTAGAAAATAACTTTGGTTGTTTTGGATCAAAAGACATTACCCACTTTAGCCCCACCGGTTTACCCCCCTTTCTGACCAATCAATTTTTTGCTACTTCAACTGACAATTACTTGATTAGTGAAACGCATACGCCGGACCCAGTTAGGAATGTGGAAACCGCTGCTGCCAACTGAGATTATTGATGCTGAAAACACTGGTGCTGATCACAGTGTAAGCAAACAGCCACAGAGGATGTGAATGAATCCATTCACAGATCCTCCCATTCATTACACATCACTGCACTGTCCAATGACAGTACAGTGATGTGTAGCCAATGTTTGCTTACACCGTGATCAGCGGAGGTTATACTGAACTGCACCAATCACCTTTTGAACCCAGGCTGAGAGCTGCTATTAACACGTGACTTTGTACTCTTTGTGCAACTCGATGGATTGAAAGATTTGATTCAGTTGCTGACTTCCTAGAACTCTTTGAACTGTTGGTAGAAGCATTGACAACTATATCCAAATGGCCAAAAAGATTCATCAGACACATCCAAAAAGGATATGGCTGGTATATTTTTTTTCAAACCTTGGTGTGTCTGCTAGATTGCTAGTTAAAACGGCTGGGGGAGGGACAAAACCTGTAAGTGTTACTGAAATGCAGTAGAGAAAAATCTGGTCTCCTCCTCTGTCAGACGAGGCTTTGTGGTGTGGCAGAACTGTGTGAATCTCAGGATTGAATGGACAGATATACAAACACTTTGGGAAGTTAAAAGCCAAACTTTACTTCTCAAAGAAGTAAATTTAGAGGCCCGTTTACACCAGATGCGTTGGGGCTGTGATGGCATGCAGTACTTTTTCAGCACAGACTGATGTGATGCAGAACAAGAGCTAGGAAAGATCGGGCTCTACCTGACTGTCTGACAACCAGCTGTGCCCGCCCCCTCCCCTCTCTGTCCCTCCAATGAGCACTGGAGGAACAGAGAAGAGAGGGGGAAGCCCTGCAGGAAACGTTGACTGACAGTCACTTTTCTCTGCAGAGGGAAGACTGTAAACTGAGCAATTAGCGGTTTGTGATTGCTCAGCTCTCAGTATAGAGACCTGGCGTGTGACAGCTGCAGTGTTCCATTCCAGCTCTAGGTACTGGGTACAGTATATCCCAACAGTTTCCTTATATGTATTAAGCTGTTCAGGTTGTTATGAGTAAGGAATTATATTGATCAAAACTTAAATATGAATGATTCAAGTTGCCAACCACATTGGATGAGCAGTGAGTAGGTCTCTTACTATGATATATCAATTAGTTACAAAATTAATGATAAGAGTTTTTACACACACCAGCCCACTGGAAACACTTCTAGAACTGATTTGAAGCTTTGTTAAAACAAAAAAAATACCAACTTTAAAGGCGTGATAACGCACTTTCCAAGTGGGAAAAATGCTGCCATGCAAATGCATACAAGTAATAGGCCAAGGGATCTTGGCCGTGTTTGTGGGAGGAGTTGCGGCGGCTCTCCTCCCCTTAAAAGGGGTGGCGGGGAGGTCCTCCGCACGTCACGGCGAGGTCGCGTCTAAACTGTGACGTCACTTCCGGTCCAGACGGACGAGCGTTTCCAGGGCATCGGTTTGGCCGCATCGACGGGGTACTACGGCCACGTAGGGCATCTCTGAGACAGGTAATGGCGCAGGTTGGGGGGCCCGGGGGCGGGGCTGCAGCGGGAGGTTATTCATTGCGGCCGCACGAAGGGGTCACGCTGAAGCATCAGGGAAAACGAGTGGGGGGGAGTGTGGGCTGGGCTGCCAGCTGGTTCATGGCTGCTGGTTCTTTCCCTGGTAAAGGGGTCAAGGACGGTGATGTGAGGGTCAGGTCGCAGATCCATATAGGAGGCACTTCGTATAGTTGTGGTTGGGGGTCGTACGGGGGACGTACTAGTAGTGCACGGGGGTTCGCATGCGCCACGGGTGCTTAGACGCGCCATACAGCGTCGGCAGGTTTGGTTCAGGCCGCTGGACCACCATTTGTGTGTTTTCTCCACTCAGGTGTCGATTCACAGTTGTTCGGGACGGTCATCTCGTCCAGAGCAGAGGCGGGGCACGGGGGTCGCAGGTAAGGTTACTGCATGGGTAATGTTGGGATACGAGGGAGGGGGCACCTTGGGTCAGGTCGCTGACCGGTCGTCGGGTGTCTCTAGTGTTCATGCGATTGATTACATATGTTGTTCAAGCCGCTGGACTAGGGAGGGGCGCACGTGGCTGCTCTTAGGTTTGGTTCAGGCCGCTGGACTATCACGTCAGGTCATTTTGTATAGTTACAGGTTAGTGTTGTCGGCACGTTTGGTTCAGGCCGCTGGACCGTCGTCATTTCGTGAAGGTCACATAGGGGTGGTGACCCAGGTGGTGCTGGGCTGCTGGGCCGCTGGTTACTGTCGCACTTACATATTTTCTGAGTAAGTTTGGTTCAGGCCGCTGGACCTTCGTGGGGGGGGCTGTGGTTGATAGGGGGAGGTATTTCGGGAGCGCACATGCCATACCTTATTTCACATTTAGTGGGCTGGTGCGGTTTCATTTTTCACTTACAGTGGTGAGGTGGGAGTAGAGGCACAGTCCTGTGTTCAGTCATTTTCGTGTCATTGCAGTGACCTGTCAGAATGTCGCATACGTCGGACATTGAGGACTATGTCTCACTTCCAGCAACTTCGGAGAGGGGAACTCCGGCAAGGGGAACTCCGGCAAGGGGAACTTCGGCAAGGGAAACGCCGGCGCGGGGAACTCCGGCGAGGAGAACTCCGACGAGGAGAACTCCGGCGAGGAGAACTCCTGCTAGGGACACGCCTGCCGGGGGGACTCCGGCCAGGGGTTCGCAGCAGGGTAGCCCGCTGTCCCTTCGGGCATGGACGATCCCGAAGATAGTCGCAGAGCTTCAGCTCAGGTGGATTCCTTATTCGTCCACTGCTAGGAAGGCCGAACTGTTCAGACTGTTATTCCCACCTGCAGCTGCCGGTGATAATGCCACACTGGTGGCGTTGCGAACAATCACGGCATCATTGACTCAGTTGCAAGCTTCGATGAACGTAATGGCCACATCTGTACAGGACTTGCGGGACAGGACCGTAGTCCTGTAGAGGCAGGCCGTGCCTACCCCCGTTAGCGGGGATCAGGTCGTGGGTAGCATCCCTTTGGTGGTTGTAGGTACGTCCGGCACGGTCGCAGTAGCAGATCCAGGTACGACCAGCTTCCCTCCTGTCGTTACTCCGGCTCATTTTGTCCCGGCACACCTTAAAAAAGATATCTTAGAGGGCAAGGATGTCAACATGGCATTATTGTTGATAGCCGCTCATGACGTAGCGAACAACAAGTCATAGTCATGCGGGGAGGTGTCGGTTGTGTTAAAGGCGAGGGATCCCATGGTTATCTAAAGCGGATATTTCTGATGCCTTCAAGCTCCTTCCGATCATGCAGTCATTGTGGCAGTGGCACGGTGTCAGGTGGAGGGGATTGTATTATTTTGCCACTAAATTGACGTTTGGGTCCAAGAATAGTCCTTGGCTGTTCGATACCTTCGCACAGGTCCTACACTGGATTTTGGAACACCATGTCCACTGCCAGAAGGTGCTGCATTATTTGGACGATTTCTTGCTTATCGAGTCCCCACTTACGGCTCCACGAGATTTAGGGTTGTTGTTACAAATTTTTGGGGTTCTCAAGGTACCGGTTGCTTCTAAGAAGGTGGAGGGTCCCGCAAAGGTCATCACATTCCTGGGCATTACGTTAGATACGGAGTCAATGCAGGCTAGCCTGCCTCCGGACAAACTTGAAAGGATCAGGGAGGTGTTGCATGGGCTGGTGGTGTCCCCAACGTGATCAAGTGTTTGGGTAGGTGGAATTCTAATTGTTTCAGTAGATACATTCCAAGTTCAGATCGGAGATGGCTGAGGCCTTCTGTAAACTTGCTTGTTAATTGGGATTAATAAAGGCATTACTCTACTCGTCTGTTTTTGCCCCCTTATTTGGCTGACCACAAAAATCATGGCACACATCAGGTTGGTAACGGTAGGGGTCATGAAGACTTCGGAAGCGTAAGTAACTCTGACCACAAGTAATAGGCCAAGGGACCTTGGCCGTGTTTGTGGGAGGAGTTGCGGCGGCTCTCCTCCCCTTAAAAGGGGTTTCGGGGAGGTCCTCCGCACGTCACGGCGAGGTCGCGTCTAACCCTCCCGCCCTTCCCCAGGTTTTATCATATCACTAGAGCGTGCCCCCTTATTTGGCACGCTGACCACAAAAATCATGGCACACATCAGGTTGGTATCGGTAGGGGTCATGAAGACTTCAGAAGCGTAAGTAACTCTGACCACAAGTCAGTAAAATTCTTGTATGGACTATTTTGCAGGGCGTGCAGTTTTGTATCGTGCAATCCCTGCAACAGTCTGAACAATGCACATTAACATGCATTGTTTTTTATGTTTAGAGAGGTGTGAATGGAGCCTAAATGAAGTGGATTTTTTAAATTAAACTTTGATTGCATTATCAAAAACAATTATGCTATGTATTCATATTACAATACTGATGGTATAACAGAATAATATATGCTTGGACTTTACAACTCCTTTAAAGAGTAAAATTGGTTGTTAAAAAGAGCAGTAAAGCAAATGCTGGCAGCTTGCTGGGTTACTGTACTGTTTACATCATCGGTCATATTTAAACTGCTTTAGTGAATAACTCTATTTATGTATGGCAGTTTTTTTTTCAAATATCTTTTATTCATATTTTATTTTTTTTATAAAAAAGAGAAAACTACTGTCAGTAAAAAAATACCAGCATACAGTTCAATAAATCCCATATATAGAACTTGCAAAAAAGACAAATCCTCCAAAAAACATATAAAACTAGTACAACTGTTTAAACTATTGCAGGATCATGGGAGATGAACGTGCAAGACTGATTTCCAGTGTGTAGACTGATATTCTGCATGCTAAATCCCAGAAGAGTCAATGGGAACTAAACTGAGTGGATTACTTTAACGTTGTTTTTTATTTTATCTCCCAGTTATATTTGCATCAAAATGTTCAGTTAACCACCAAGTCTGTTACCTGTTTTTTCTTGACACATATATTGCAAATTCCAAAATAAAAAATGTAATAAAAATGTATTGAACAAAATGTTCAGTTCACATACATAAATAGTGCATACATTTGTAACCTTTTATTTACATGAAATAGCTATTTAACCAATGAAAGCTTGTATTTTTCATACATCTGTATTTTTTCTTTTGTCTGAAAATTGTATTTATTACTGTACTTAAAAAAAAACTAAGGGGTAAGTGTTTTTCCCCATAGTTCTCTTAAAGGTCACGGGAGGACATATACTAGCGTCCTCCCGTGACCCAAAGCTCAGTATCAGTGGCGTACCTAAGGAACAAAGGGCCCTGGTGCAAGATTTTTTACGCCACTGCTCAGTATATCGCGAGCTACTGAGACCGCTGCAGCCGGGACAGATCCCGAAAATACTGTTGAGATCCACCCAGCTGCGTGAGTGACAGCTGGCTCTGCCTATCTAGAGGCAGAGCCAGCTGTACCTGACCCCTCCCCCGTCCATTCCTCCAGTCACCGCTGGAGGATCGGAGCGGGGAGGGGGAATCCTTGCTGGTAACCGAGACTGATGGTCACTGCTCTCTGCAGGGAGATGATGGAGAAGTGAGCGAGCAACGGTATGCGTTCACTCACTTCCTGATCTATTGAGCCGACGTGTGACAGTTTAATTGTCACACGTTGGCTTAAACCTCATAGTTCTCCTTTAATGGGCATTACTTAGAACCTAAATGGCAGTCAGAAACTCATAATATTAAAGCAGGGGTCTCTGTGAACCGGTACCATGTGGCCCTCAGCAAGCCAACAAGTCAGGCACACGCTCATGGACCGTGTACCTGACTTTCAGGAGCAGCTACACGGTCTTCATCTCTGGTGAATGAAGACTGCAGATCTGCTCCTGGCTGTACTGGCACTCAGTTCCTTTTGGCCGGTGGTCTTCAAACGATTGATTAGTAAGGTCTGCACCAGCCAAAGGTGCAGACCTTACTAATCAACCACTGGATCGCCAGGGACTGTGTCTCCCCGCCTCCTTTCGTGTGTGTGGGGGGGGAGGGGGGGTTGTATTTATTTGTGTTTGTGTGTATTACATTGTGTTCACACCTGTAAGTTTAGGTGTGATTAGGGATTCCTGCATCAGGAAACCCTAATCTGGCATTTACAAGTGGCAACTGTAACCCGTTCAAGTTAATGATCAGGTTAATGATACCAAACCAAATCTCCAACTTTATTGGCAAAAATGCAGTCAAATATTTAAAATTTTGACTTGTCAGTCCAGAGCACCTACTTCCATTTTTCTGTGACCTTGCAGCCAAAAAAACCATACCTGTGATGTGGAAACAAGGTTAAGCAACTCAACTATGCACGATAACATAGGAACTTGGGTGCAGAAAAATGTTAGCAGGTGCTCTGGACTAATGAGTCAAAATTTGAAATATTTGGCTGTAGCAGGGAGCAGTTTGTTCACCGAAGGGCTGGCGAGCAGTATAATAATGAGTGTCTGCAGCAACAGTGAAGTATAGTGTATGTTCTTTGCATGTCTGGGGTTGCATTTCTGCCAATGGAGTTGGAGATTTGGTCAGGATCAACATTGTCCTCAATGCTGAGAAATACCAGCAGATACAGTACTTATCCATCATGCTATACCATCAGAGAGGTGTGTGATTGGCCCCAAATGTATTGTGCAGCAGGACAACAACCCCAAACATGCAGCCAATGTCATTAAAAACTATCTTCAGCGTAAAGAAGAACAAGGAGTCCTGGAAGGGATGGTTCGACCCCCAGAGAGCCCTGATCTCAACAACAGCTGGTCTGTCTGGGATTACATGAAGAGACAGAAGGATTTGAGGCAGCCTACATCCACAGAAGATCTGTGGTTAGTTCTCCAAGATGTTTGGAACAACCTACCTGCCGAATTCCTTCAAAAAATGTGTGCAAGTGTATCTAGAAGAATTGATGCTGTTTCGAATGCAAAGGGTAGTCACTCCAAATATTGATTTGATTTGGATTTCTCTTGTGTTCATTTGCTTTCCATTTTGTTAATTTATAAAAATAAACTATTAACACTTTTATTTCTAAAAGCATTCTAACGTCACTGCATTTTTTCACACCTGCCTAAAAACTTTTGCACAGTACTGTATATTCTCTAATCCAGCCTTCTACTGAAGGCCTGGGGTTCCTCCACAGATGGCTGGGGTGCCTGGGGTTCCTCCACAGATAGAAGTTCCTTGAGAAGTGAGTGGTGAATTGATTTCCTACCCAATAGTGTCTGCATAATCCTGGTCTCAGTGTCATGTGTAATTATTTAACTACCAAAAGTGTTATTCTGAACTAAAATCTTCTCATATGTCCGGATTATATTTTTTGCTATTTTGAGCCTACAAACCAGTAAAACCAGTATAAAGGAAAAGAAATGGTGAAAAAAAAACTATTGTGGATTTACTCAATCATTTTTAGCATATAAAGTCTTAACGGTCCACATAACTGGGAGCATCACAGTGTATCCATTGCCTAAATAGCTATGCCTGAGCAACCAATCACCAGGCTTTGTCTATCACATGGTTGTGGGGGAAGGGGGATTCGTTTTGCCTGAGCAACCAATCATCCGGTTTTGTCTATCACATGGTTGCGGGGGAAGGGGGATTCATTTTGCAAGTCCAAAACATAAACATGAATTTCGGGGACGATGGATTGGAAAGTCAGGGTAAAAACTTAACAAACATTCTTTGCTCAATATGATCATCAGTCACTAAGACCCCCTTCACAACTGGCCAGTCGATTGTGTTGTAGGGGCTGTAGTATATTAAAAAGCAGTAGTATATTGAAACTATTTTACATTTACATATAATTCAGACACCACTCAGTAAGGCAGTACACAAGTTCTGGGGTAACTCAGTATAACCTAGAGCAATGTAAATCAACACAGTAGATGCCATAAAGCATGAGGCCTCATTCACATGGTTTTTGATGGACCAGAAGCTGCGAGTAGAAGTCTGCAGGCAACGTATAGAACTATGTGCACTCCCACATGCTGCATGCCACAGCCCCAAGTTTTGACAGCCACACACGGATGGTGTACAGACCTAGGTCCATCATGTCTGTGTCTGAGGCCTGTACACCGTCTGATTGAGTCTGTAAGTGCAGTGTGAATGAGGCCTAATGCAGAACAATAGCAAGGCAGTAACTCAAAAAGCAATGCTAATAGATGCACCTAGTCCATTTAGCTAGTCTATTGAGCAACAGCACAAAATAAAGCGGTTCAGATACAACAAAACTGGCTAAGCACCAAGAAAAAAATTTGACGTTATTAATAGTATTAGCAAGAAAGCCTGTCAACTAGTGTATTAAGAGAAAGATCAGCTCACATATTATTTAGTACAGGTTTCCTTTAACATTTTAATATATAAATCAATGCATTCTACAAAATGGCAAGTGTGCTCTTTTAGAAGAAGCTTTTCCTATTTTTAAGAACTCTTAAATTGATCTTACAGCCTTACAGGCCTGGTGATTCTGTTGAGTTGTCCACTATCCATACTGTGTTAAGATGTACCTCGGACAATAAATAATGAGTGGAAATACAGCATAAGGTTTTTGGAAAATGTTCATTTAGTATAACTTGGCAATATAGCCAGGGCATTCCTTAGCAATTTAAACTAAATCAAACATCATTACATCAAAAGTTAAATGTATAAACAAAGCAGCAAAAAGACAAAATAATACAGTAAAGAATTTACAACTAGTAAGAAAGGTTTTGTCATTTTTATTAGTGTAGACGTTTTCATTTGAATCTATAAAATGACCTAGTTCAACACAGAATGTTCAGCCAGTTCAAATATACCATATAGTTTAATGGTTTTAAGTTTTACTCTTAAAAATATACGTAATTTTGCTGCATACACAGATTATGCACATACTATTTACTCCCATAGTAAAGATAAGCAAAATTAAGACATTTTTATCAAGGACCTCATCCAAAGAATGTTAGAGGTTGGGTTTTCAACTTGCCACATGGGGTCAAAATCTGCACTCTATAATATTTAAAAGTAAGCAGTAAATTAAAGCTCAGCTTCAGTGAAAAAATATGTTTTCCCACACCTCCTTGCCACCCATTTATAACCCATCCAGATAAGCTTTTGTTTCCCTTTACCTTGTGAAGTCAGATATACTCAACTAAGTTCACCTTCTAGGGATCACAATTCCAGCCGTGACCACTGCTTAAGGTAAGTAAAAAAGAGCTTTTAGATAGGGATTTTATTTTGTATCCAGCGATTAGATAGTGGGACATGGAAGAGAGGGGTAGGCGGAGGGTGATGCATCCTAGAGTTGGTCTTTTACTGTACTACATTCAGTCCATTCATACCACACAGATTAAACTGAAATTCGCTCTTCGCTGAACAGCCTGCCTTTTATGAGTCAATCATTAGAGAAAAACTCAGGGTACATTTATTCTTAACCATTGCAGTGGTGCTACCCCTGCACTGCAAAGGTTAAGTGGTCATTTTGGCCTGGGGGGGAAGAAAAAAACGTTATACTCACCTGATCTTTGGAGCTAGCTTGCTGGTGTCGAGGATTGGGTGAGTATATTTTTGTTATTTTCCTTCCTAGACAAAAAACGAGCACTACCGCCCCACTGCAAGTGTTAAGATTAATTTTCCTCTAAGTTCTGCTTTAAATGAAAGCCTTGGTGTTAAGCCTGCATTCTCCCACAGATTGTTTGCATAACACTGCAAATAATACTCTGTAATTAAGGAAGAGGCCAGTCACATTACCTGACAGGACTCTCTCCCCAACACTTTTTTCCCAATTCACTACAATAGGTAGTGCTTAGCTTACTTTGGAGTTCCAATGCAAATGAAAAAACTGAAAATGTTACCTTTGTAAAGTAAATGTTCACTGAGCTTTATGTATAAGGTTAATCTTCAACCATCTAAATATATGCTAGCAGAAATTATGTATTTTTATTTCCATGGAACATGATTGGATATTTCGATTGAACATAGCTTCCCCTTATTTACCAGGCACATGAAAATTCACTTTGCAAACTGAGCTCTCTATACGACAACAGTAAATAAACCCCATTGCTTCATTTTTTTGAAGCTGCACTGTAAAAAATATGGTTGGATATTTGGTACTATGAGCAACAAAATATGTTGCATTAGTTGCAGGAAAGTAAACTTTGTTGAATATCATAACTATGATCCACTTGGCCAGAAAACTATTTGTTCTATAACCAAGGTGGCTAAGTTGTAGTTGCAGATCTGTTAAAATCCTTGTTGTTGTTGCAAACACACCCTCTTCTAGTTCAGAAAAAAAATGTATTACACATGTTTTACTACCAGACTTAGTCATGGAAGGAGCAGCTCTAAAGCCCATTTTCCATGGACCAAGATCCTGACTCTTAAATATTTCCAGGAGCAGTAACTGAGGACAAATGCATACAATCAGTACTTATTCCAGCACAGTGGCGTAGTGGTTCAAATCCCGGTGAGGTCACTATCTACAAGGAGTTTGCATGTTCTTCCTGTGCTTGTGTGGGTTACTTACGGATACTCTGGTTTCCTGCCACACTCCAAAGACATACTGGAAGGTTAATTGGCTCCTGTCTAAATCGGCCCTGTATGCATGTGAGATAGGGACCTTAGATTTTAAGCTCATTGAGGGCAGGGACTGATGTGAATTTTGAGCTATATAAATACCTGTAATCAATAAATAATAAAACAATTAAAAAGTATACCTTGTGCTTACCAAATCAGCATTTTGGTGCCCCATGAACATACAGAGCAGGTGGAGATAAACCATTATATTATAAAGTGTTACACACTTATACTAAACATACATTGAAAACACTAACTGGTTATATGGAGCGTCCAGTATTCATCTCAGTTGGTTACTTAAAACAAACCACCTGGGATGTATAAAAAGGTACTAATTATGTTCAAATTATTTGTTGCAAGGTGAAGAAGTGTTAAGCATCATTTGGAGCCTACACTTAACACTGTTCCCAAATGAACCAAAACATTTATGACACTGAGTTATTACTGCATTAAATGAATATGAAACCTCTACTTATACACTCAGTTCATATGTGTGGATTATTCAGTACTGCACAGTAAAATTTGCTTCCAACATCTGGCACACTAAAGGTTTAAAGCTGAATAAGGGACATGTTCCTGTTCCAACAAGTGCATCTAAAGACCTGGGGAAACTGCAGCAGAGGAAGGAAACAGAGCCTGAGAAATAAATAAATAAACCATAAAAGGAAAACCTATGGGGCTAATTAAATATATGGTATAACCAAATTGGATATGGAAATATGGACACAGCTGACAATGCTTTTGAGTAAATGTCTGTTGATAAATAGTCTTTCCTAATCACACAATTGCTCTGAAAACCAATGTCTTGATTTTCTGGGCAATATGCCAAATCTGTCACAGTCTAGACCCGGAGGTCTGTTTCCCAGCTATTCTTCCTTATGCAGGGCTTATCTAGGAATGGTCTGTTCTACACCTGAACTTATGCATGTATTAAGATGAAATCTAGATGCGATAGTGACTGCCCCAAACGTGATGGTTACAGATCAAGGACTGATACATTTCACTAACAGTAGATGAGAAAGTAGTTGCATAGACTCTACATGCACATATGGGAATAGAAGTTTGCCAATGTAAGGGGCCATAAGTGTAGCTTCTTAGGTGCAGTTAGTCTGTACTGTAAGCAGACTGTTACTGAAAGCCATGATCACAGATACAGAAGTGGGATCAGAACACATTGATTCCCAGCTAATATTACAGTGTTTGCCTGTGAAATTAGTGTTACTTCAAAGCTTTGTCATTAAAGTAGGTCTCCCTCTGCCCCATATGCAGCAAGAGACATAATGCTACAACATACTGAGGTGAAGGTGAAAAAGGATAAAACTATCTACAGCCTTCTACCTACCATAATTACTGGTCAGAAAAGCACCCTGTAGCCTAGTCAAGAAAGATTTAAGGGATAACTATATTTTAAAGTTACCTAAATCTCCACTCACCCCATCCTTTGCAGCACTCAATCATGATCTTATACGCACCTATCCATGCTCCTGCCAGATCCATGCTGTGTGAGCTATAGGAAGCTGTACAGTCACTTCTCCCAGCCTGTCCCGAACTTCTATTATGCACCCCAATAACGGGCGGTCTTTCTATAGATATAAATAGGATTTTTCCACAGATGAGCCGAAAAAAGTGATGGACTGGCTAGAAGATTTAGTAACAGGGACTGTGTCTCTCTTCATGGGCCACACCACATGAATCTGGCAAAGGATGGAAGTGCTGGAGGGGGGATTAACGGGGAGACCCATTGACAATATATGTCTACCTGAAGTTTGCATGCATTCTACTTGTTTTGGCCCTCTGAATTCTTCATAGCAATGAATAGAGGATAATGGGTGTGAGGAGGATGCCTACTAAGTTTATTGGAAACTAAACATAATAGTAACCACTAGCAGACAGAATTTAGATCTTGGTGTTGCAACCCAGAAACCAAGTGGATTCTGGTAGACTGAATTCCATCAAGTGCTGAGTTTTTAGTGTTAGATGAATCAAGCATTTAAAGTGGTTTTAAACTTAAAAAGTAACAATGTGTTATCTTTTAGGGAACATCTAGAAGCTCTTATTGTGTGCAGTGTGCTGTGCTATAGTATGTGCTAAACACATTGATACTGTGCCTTTAGAGCAACACTATAGTGTGAATGTGTCCTTGAGGAGTTAAGAATCTTCACTTATAAAAGGTTGAGCTTTTTTTTTTAAATAATATACTGTTGCTGTAAATTGTGATGTGTCAGTAATTTATTTATGCATACTTGTAGTGTTACTGAAAGGTTCGCTTTCCAAAAGCGTACGTAGTAGAAAAAGAAAATTACATACACAAAAAATAAATAATACAATTTGCAGAATGGTTAAAAATGAATAATGGAACCAAACACACAAAAATAAGGTTGGATAATGATTGCTTAACATTGTACCAACTTTTGATAGACTACCCCTCAGCCAGTTTCCATTACTATTTGTTTGTGCTATTTTACGCTTTCCCTCTGCTGCTGTAATAATCCATCATTATCTATCTGATTCAATCAACACAAGCTCAAATCTATTTTTTTTGCAAATAATGGGAATTATATTTTATACTGATCACATAACCTATTATTTAGCATTTGTCCGGTTCCTCTATGGCTTTCAATTCTTTTCCAGCATTGACTACTTAGCCTTTCCCCACACTATCCCCACAGTACTCCCCAGTTAACGGCACAAATAAACCTACTCATATTTTACACTTATTTTACTTTGCACTACTATACTTTCCAATGCAAAAGAATTACAATATATCTTTTCACAATTTTCACATTGTTTTTTTATTATTTCTTTTATTTTATTTCTCTTCTTCGTTTATCTTGCAACAAAGCACATGCACAAAGTTTTACTGTTAGCCTGATTTAAAACTGAATTTAGAAAACAAAAGACGATGACAATTTTATATAGTGAAAAATTGCAGGTAATTACACACAGTCCAGGTTAGAAATAACCTTAGAAATTAAAGTGTTGAAATATTTATGGAGTAAATGGATATTTTTACATTTGCCTTAAGTTCTTAAAAGGTATACTCTGGATAGAATTCAAAATTAAGTCTTAAAATGCTTACAGATGACAATATACTGTGTAGATTTTTTGTTTTTTATCCAGGCATAATTATAGCATACCGGTCTACCCTAGTGCTTATAGTAACCCTGTACAATGCCTATATTAAGCAAAAAATAGATCTGCTTTACAGTAGGCAATATAAGCCATCCATACCCACCTTCCCCATGCTTTCCTGCTACACCAATTTGCCACTGGAGCTTGGAAAAATATCTGGTACTTCTGGGTGCAGGGTAACATATGCCACTCCCCCGGGATAGTCAGTTACTAGTTTAGCTTAGCACTTGCAGGTGCAAGGGAAGTGTCCACAATAATCAAAACTTCCAGTGATTTAGGTTGGCAGCAGAGCATGGAGTAAGTAATAATCACTAGAGCTGCAGCTAACGATTATTTTCAAAATCGATTAGTTAGCCGATTATTAAGTTCGATGAATTGGTTAATCGGATAAAAAATAAAATACATTTTAAAAAATGGCTCCAGTGATGGGACTTCTAGTTTGTATTGAGATTGCAGTCCATCACAGGAGCAAGCTTGGAGCAGTAGAAGTAAAAAAGAAAAAAAAGTGTGGTGTACAATATAGTGAAATGAACAGTGTAAAATTATACAGCAATGAATGCAGAATACCACCAGCTATAGAGGAATACAATAAATCCCAGCAATAGTACATTATAGCTGGCGGTATTCTGCATTGCAATGTATAATGTACTATTGCTGGGTGTTGTAGTCCTCTATAGCTGGACTTATCATAGCACCTCCAGTAAAATAAACCAGTTACTATGTCTAGTATGGTCAAAATACAGGATCAGTTAAAAGTGATATTAATACCTTTTGTGTTTCCTTTTCATGATTAGGAGGCCCACGCTTACATGAATTCAATATTATTCTTCTTTAAAGTTTTTTATTTCCTCATCCTCTCGGTGGTCCCCAAACCGTTAGGCCCCATGGCCTGTTAGCAGGTGTCTCCATCATCTAGTCAGATGCTGAGGTGCAGCAAGCCATGCCCCTGCTCCCTCCACCTCTCTCCTCCTAAAGGCTTGACTGATGGCAGGAGGAGCTTATCGCTCCTGTGCCCTCAGTACCCTCCCCTATAACCAGGACGTTTTGGGAACACAGTGGATGGGAATTTATCAAAACTGGAGCAGACAAAAATTGGAGCAGATGTGCATGGGTACTGAGGGAACAGGAGCGATAAGCTCCTCCTGCCATCAGTCAAGCCTTTAGGAGGAGAGAGGTGGAGGGAGCAGGGGCATGGCTTGCTGCACCTCAGCTTCTCTTTTTCATTTTCAAATCTTAACTGAACAAACTGAAGAGAGAAGCTGATTGGTTGTCATGCACATCTGCTCCAGTTTTTGTCACCTCCAGTTTTGATGAATTCCCCTCACTGTATCTTCCTGGACCCAGCAGAGGTAATATGAGACCACAGATGGGGGGAACAGTGGAACATGGAAAGGTACTGGGAGTTTTTTTGCCTTAATACAGAGAATGCATTAAGGTAAATTTAGTACTTTAGTTAAAATTATTTCTTAGACATGAGTGAGAGGCTGCTGAATGTGACTGCTACGGATTCCATTAAATTCAGATGAGGGAGTGGGCATTCAAAATAACATTACAAATTTACTGGCTCATTTTATTTGGAACTGCTCCTTAAAGCTGAACTCTAGACAAACAGCTAAAATCACAGATGGAATGCATAAACAAGAGTTGTTTAACCTGCTAACAGATTTGTATTTCTGTCCACTCATTCCTAACATTTACACAGGTCTTGTACCCTCACCTAGGTTAAGACTAATGATATCATCTATCCGTCACTCTTCTTTCTCCTTCCATCAGCCTTTTAAAATTACATTTAATTATTTTTGTAAGGACCACATGCCTGCATGCATTGGTGGATTGTTTTTTATCTGCCTGGAATTGAGCTTTCATAGTCACTGAAAACATTATTAAAGTAGCATTAAACTATCATTTTTTTTTCAATAATGTATCCAGATCAAGCAAATATACATTGCACAGGAAAGCATTTGTTTAAAAAATGTGCCCAAGCACTCACAGTCATCATGTTTTCAAACAGTTAGCTCCATCTTTCTCAGCTCAGTTTCCCTGAACTTCCTGCTGAGTACAAGATCACATGGGACAGAGCAGTCTCCAGCAGATTTAATTTACTAGCTTAGAGAAGGAAGAAGGGAGGAGGAGAGGGGAGCAGTAGATTGCCTTGTCCTCTTGCACCTGTGTGTTTGTGGAGACACACAGCTTACTAGCACACACAGTGGTGGATTCATAAAATCCTGCAAGGGAAAGGAGCTACGCTAAAACAGGATACCAGGGCCAGCGTCAGGGAACCAGCTGATTCTGCTGTAAGTTAAATCTTTTAAACATCAAGGAGCAGCATCCATTGTACATGATTTAATCAGCATTTAAAATAGCTTAAAAAACTTTTGACTCTAATATCACTTTAACATCTGCATTCATATAATTTGAAATTATATAACAGAACAATAAATCTTGTCATGAACCTAGGCCCCTTTTTACTTATTGCTAGACCTAGAGCATTTTGTAATTGAAATCCTTGGAATTTATTGGCACTTTTCATAAGAAAAATATATGCCAAGCCTAAAAAGCGAGATTAAAGTGATTAGTAATAAAAAAACCCTCAGCGCAAATGATAATCCTTCAAGAGAAAATTCTGAGTTGAAAAATCATTTAACTGAAATGAGGACTTAGAGCTCCATTTTAAATTCTTGATCAGTTGAAAATTGTAATTTTAAAGTAAAAAATGTAAAAGAAATTAACATTATTTTTAACCTGTCATTTTAACACTTTTGATTCACTCTGTGAAATTATTAAGTAATAATTACGTATACCGGTAGGTCAAGCTAATAGGCAGGAGATAAAAATATAACTCAAAATATTGTCTCAGAAACTAATAAAAGTATATTTAATAATCTAGCCCATTAAAGTCTAAGAAATAAATCAATGATGTGAATTTGATGGGGTCCAATTAAGTTGTGGTACTGCTTGAAAAATCTCATGTCTGCCCAGCCACAAAAATCTGGTTGACAAGACAGCAGTCATTTTATGAAACAATTATCTTATGTGTGCATGACAAAATGGCTTGTTCACATACCAGCACTGCAGTGAGTTTTACCACATCTGTACACCATATATAAACTAGAGGCACTGTAATATGCCACACCTAATGTGTATGCAAACTCTACCAATGCTTTTCTTCTATTTGCTCCCTTTTGGTCTGCAAAAATACACCATTGAAAGCGTTTTGTTATATCAGTTCAAAAAGAGCAAACAATACCAGCTCATTTTGCCAAAAATCTAGCCCGTGCACAAGGAGGTGTCATGGAGATGGGGAGGGAAGGAGGAGATGAGGGAAGCTCTGCGTTTTTTGTAATACATCATAAATGAAGTAGGCAGGGCTGACAACATGTGCATAGGAATTTAGAGATGTATTGGCATGTCATAGAGGAAGGCACATCAACATTTGTTTTTATGCACTTGCAGTCTGTTTACAGTGATACAACATTGGGGAAATGTGCAAGTAATCCAGAGAGGTACTAAATATATATATATATACACACTGTATACTGTACATATACATATTTTATTTTGCCTTGATATACACTTTAATGTGTGCTTTTACTATGATAAGCCTTTTTGACCCACATTTCAGCACAGATATTTAAATAAAGCCTAAATGTGATAGTAACGTAGATCATAGTCATAACGGGACCGTTAGACATACTCCACAATCAGAATTAAGTACTTTTTTTCTTCAGGCTTAATCACAAAACATGCACCCCTAGTGGCAGTCTTGTATTATAGAAACAATAGCAACTGGGTCAGAAAAATGAACATGGCTAATCGGATTTTCATTCAATGCTTGGGGCTGCCTGCTAAAGCCTCCAGATTCGCATAGGCATAGAGCCTATTGCCCATACCAGTCAAAATTAGTCAAATCAGGCAAAGATTTTCAAATGTCAATGAGCAGCTTCAACCATCAACAACAGAGGTGCAATAGCATTTTTATAGCCAGCATCTTTTTCTGGGTCTGTTGTGAGTGAGTTGGCGATGGTGTGAGCTATTTGGTCAGAGGTGTCTAAACTGATGATGCCACTCATGGCGAGGTGTATAATCTTGTACTTTCTTCCATTCACACCAGAAGAAAATTATAGTAAGCAGAAGCTATGTATTGCAGAGCTGATGTGGTAGCACAAGCACTGAAAATGTTACTGCTGTTACCATATAAACTGTACACAATGTCAGGAATGCATCAAACACTTAAATGTGCAGCAGATACTTAAAAACTAGAGAATATATAAACAGCTAAATTAGTATCAAACTTTCCAACTCTCAGATGACACATTTTAAACAGAATGAACAACTATATAAATATATCACCTTCTCAGTGGAGCATGATCTTGAAGAGAAAAGAGAAAGTAATTACAATTTCCACAAAACATGAGGATCAAGTTCATCTCACACCTTCCAAGATATAAGGTGAACTTGAGCTATGACTATGTATGGCCCATCTGTAAGGGTTAAACAATGTATATGCTCCACCAACAGTAGAATGAGTTAACGCCTTTTGTATTATTTAATGAATGTGAAAATAATACCTCTTCCGATTATGTACACAACACCTTCATAAGCCGGACCAAATATTTTACTGCCATCTGTTTAGCTCATTGTTTAATTCTTTCTTAACACCACAACAAACCAAAAACACAGCTTGTTAAGTACAAGAGATTCGAGGGATGAAATTTCACCAGGAAACTACAACTACCTGTCAACTCATCACACACTGGGGGGCGGTATAAAGTAGGGATTTATCAAATGCTTATTCTTGTATTACACTAGAACAAAACCAGGCCAGGTTATGTTCTCTTAAATGAAAGAAGAACTTAAACAGAAATGTACATACTAAGCTCTTTAGTAGTTTGGGTAATTTCCTATTAAAATAAAAGAGAAGCTACAAAAAGACTTTTCCTTTTTACATGTTTGCATACATACACACATATTATGTATTGATAGTACATTAGTTCCATAGAAGGATAAAGCCCTTTGCACTTTACAATACATTTATATTAAAAAAGTTTAATAAAACATTATTTATAAACAAGCCACAAATTACATATTTATATATTAACACTACACTTTTATTTACATTATTCTTAAATCTTAAATCTCATCATTCTTAAATGCATTTTACTTTTTATAGTTCTAATATATATTTTCAATTTTAACTCTACAAAGGTATGCCTGGTGCTCAGGTCTGGCAATTTTTATAGTGAAACTGTTTTCTATAATTTGGAAAGAAAATCTGGTGGATTAAATATTGCTGGGTTAGTGACAGATTGGGTGATCAGCTAGTTGCAAAACTGCTAAATCTGGGTCAGATCTTGAGTCTTGAGTAACTTTCCTAACAATTACTGATCAAATGAATTACAATGTTGTCATTCTCTGTTTTAAAATTATTAAGTATTTAAGTATCGGTTGGGCATTGAGTATGATAAATTTTGTCCCAAATGTCAAACAAAAAACTATTTTAGTCCGAAAAAAATATTCCTTTTTTCCTCAAAATGATAGAAGCTGTATAGCATTAATACAATAAAGTACAGTGGCAAATATTGAATGCAGAACCATTTAACCTTTTCAGGAAGTGGTCTCAAGTTTCATTGTACCATTTTCTTAAGACCTCAACTGTCAGTCTGCCATAATTTGATGTGAGAAAGTATTGGGTTTCCAGTATATGTCAGAAGAGCGGACGGTATATATAACTTGGGAACTCAGAATTTAATTTGTGGACTACAAAATTACCTATAGGTTGTTCATCCCTTTTAGTCAGATAGAGTATTTAGGTAAAGGTGTCTTCCTCCAATTAGAATTATAGCCTACACTAAATGCTGGTTAAGCAATTATCTTTATTTCAAAGGATTTAACCAAAACCATTTTAGAAATGCGATGGTTAGGTGTTCAAGTGTACTTAAACTGATAAAATTATTTAGCTAGTTATTTTATATAAACATGGAGTAAAATAGAAAATTACTTACTAATTGTTCATTCAGGTCCTGAGAGTCGTCCATGAATTTTGCTCAGAATAGTCCAAATATTTTTTTTTCTTGTGCAGTATTTTGGTAAACTGCGATGTATTTCCTCTGTCAAATAAAATGGAGAAAAACAGTTATGCTGAGATGTTGTTTCTGTGTACAGAGATATTTGAATGCATTTAAAAAAGTGAGTTAGCCCTGGAGCATTATGGCTGGCCCATTCTACTCGGATAAAGATTTGGGCACAGACACTATTCTCTGTACCCAGCACTAAAACACAGCACTAAAACATGCACACTACTACATAGACTGACAAACATTTCTAAAAATCAGGTATTACGGTAATAAAAAACCTGAAACTGTGCTAGCATCAATGTTGGATAGGAAATGGAAAGGATTATTCACAGGAGTTAGCCCATACAAGAAGGTTTCTGAGACAATCACAGATCCCTGTCTGTTTGCAGTACATTCAAGCATCTCTTTAAGATCTGGCCAATGTATTTACAGATACAATAAAAATGGTCAAGGAATATAAATTAGGTTTAGGATGACCTGGTACCTTAATTGTTACCTTTTCTTTATTAAAGACCTAATCAATTGGATGACATCACTCCAGTAATGTATTCCACATAGTCATTCTGTTAAGCTGAATAACTGTTGTCATGAATTAATGATTGTTACAGATTAAATTGTATTGCCGAATCATGCATGTTTATGCAATGTGCAGGCACCACCAACACTGACCTAATCTGTGGGAAGAAAAGATACCTTAACTTACTTAATTTCACTTTGAGAAGAGTCTGCACACTTCACAAAGTACCTACATACATGGAAACATTACCAAAACCAACAAAGCTGTGCAGGTCATGAGATTATTTACTCATGTGGGTAAAGAAGGTTCTGTACATACAAGCACTAACATGATTGAACCTTTGAGTGTCTTGAGATGAATATCTAACATGAAAGCAGAAGGTAGTGTCTGGGACCACTGGCATGGGTCAGCTTGCATCACTGCACAAGCATGTGCACTGTGAACACCATTTCTTAACTAGCATGCCAACCAATATTCTCATGCACTCTAGAAGACTGCAATGCAACAACCTAATTAAGCAGAATTTTCCCAAGGAGAAACCTGAATTAATTTATATAGGCAATAATATGAACAACATGGAAAACAGATGCAATTCTATCAAGCAGGGCAGCCTTCAGAAACTTTGGGGTCCCTTACACAGCTTTAGGCCTACCC
>NW_017307350.1:181928-190214 GCF_000935625.1 Nanorana parkeri
CGCCCCCCCCCCCCCCCCCCAGGCTTTCCCATCGAGTCCGCCCACCGGTCGTCCCTCCGGGTCCTTCAATGCACTTTTATTTTAACACTGTTACAACTTAATATATGAAGTTGAAATTAGGGCTGCAGCTAACGATTATTTTCAAAATCAATTAGTTTGCGATTATCAAGTTCGATTAATTAGATTTTTTTTAAAAGGCTCCAGTGATGGACTATCTGTTTGTATTGAGATTGTGGTCCATCACGGGAGCAAGCTTGGAGCGCTGGAAGTAAAAAAATAATAATGTGGTGTGCAATATAGTACATTATACAGCAGCACAATGCAGAATACCAGCAGCTTTAGAGGAATACAACAAATTGCAGCAATAGTACATTATACTATAATGTACTATTGCTGGGATTTGTAGTCCTCTATAGCTGGTGGTATTCTGCATTGCACTGTATATAATGTATTATTGCTGGGATTTGTTGTTCCTCTATAGCTGGTGTTATTCTCCATTGCGCTGCATAATTTCTTATTGCTGGGATTTGTAGTCCTCTGTATCTGATGGTATTCTGCGTTTCACTGTATATAATGTATTATTGCTGGGATTTGTTGTTCCTCTATGGCTGTTGTTATTCTCCATTGCGCTGTATAATGTATTATCACTGGGGTTTGTAGTCCTCTATTGCTGGTGGTATTCTGCATTGCGCTGTATAATTATTATATGGAGCAATGCAGAATTCCACTGACCACTGACTTATAGAGGAACAACAAATCCATTATACAGCGCCACACTGCAGAATACCACCAGCTATAGAGAAACAACAAATCCCAGCAATAATCCATTATACAGCGGCATAATGCAGAATACCTCTGACCAGTTATAGAGGAATACAACAAATTCCAGCAATAGTACATTATACAGGCTGTTTAATATATTATTGCTGGGATTGGTTGTTCCTCTATAGCTGCTAATGTTCTGCAGTGTGCCGCTTTTTTTTAAAAACAGGAAACATTAAAAAGGTTTAGAATGTCGTTGCTGAGTGACTTACTTTGAATCGTGGGCCCTTGATTGTCGGCAGGCAGTTTAATTGACAGCTGACTAATCGACGATGGAAAACGTTGACAACGTTTTCCATTGTCGTTTTTAATCTACTAAATCGAATAGTTGATGCAGCTCTAGTTAAAATGTGTATTCCAAGTCATCCGTGCATTCAATATTTGTCCCTAGGTGACATTAGGGGGTCTGAAAGACCCCTGATGTCTCCATAAAGAGGACCTGTCACACCCTATCTGCTATTACGTAGGGTGCTTGTTAGCCCCTATGTGATAGCAATAGCGTTAGTGTAAAAAAAAAGTGTTTAAAAATTAAAGTCACATAAGAAAAATACGGCACACACATACACACGTCGGTGCTCCTACGTGCGAAAACGACAATTGTGCTACACATGTTACATATCGCCGCAAAGCAAATGTCAGAGTGAGAGCAATAATTCTAGGGCTGTCAATCACTGTTAGCACTAAACTGATGAGCGGTAAAAGTGTTTAAAATGTTCCCTATGGGAAATTTGGGGTATTTAAATTTTTTAAATAAATCCCGTTTTTCATATTTTATCAAAAAAATGGGTATTATATTATGCTTCTGTGCACTTTTAATTTCGTTAATTTTTTCCTAAAAATACTGGTTTGATAAACATTTGCGCAAAAACCGTGCGACATAAAAAATTGCAACTAGCATTTTTTTATTCTACATAGCCTCTGCTTTCATAACATTTCTCATTGTGTGGGGGTTTGAAGCTGTTTTCTAGCCAAAACTTTATATATTATCATGTGTGTGCAAATGTAAAAAAAATGCCCCAGACAGCAAGTGGTTAAAATGTGCACATTCAGTTTTCTGCTGTTCTAAAGTCATGAATAAAGCATGTTTATTGTGAAGGGGAGGAAGTCTGTCAGGTAGGCATGCACTGAGCTTCATAACTTCTGTCTGTCCCCCCCTCCCCCCTAGTGTCCGTCGCTCACTCTATCTCCCCCCCTTCCTTCCTCTCAGTGTCCTTTGGTCTCTCTCACTCCCCCCCACCCCTTCTCTGAGGGGAGGAGGAGGGAGGAAAGAGTGAGACACAGACTGACCATGCTGAAAGGAGGGAGGGAAGCATGAGAGAGACCGACCGACGCTAAGAAGCTGTCAGCGTCTGTCGATCTGTCTCTCTCTCCCCCCAGTCTCTCACGCCACCCCCACCATCCCTGGGGCTTCTGTCGGCAGTGCTGGGAAACACTTACCTTTCCCCTCCAGGCAGGCAGCAGCCAACATACTCTTCTTCATCCTCGATCTCCGGCGCTTCTGCCCTGGAACTTAAGCACCGCCCCCTGTAAGCACTTCAGTGGACGATACCAATAGCGTGGGTGGCCCGGGACCAGGAAAATGTAACTATTCATATAATTCTATCAGAAGAAATTATAGCTTGGAGCTCGAGCTACCCCCGGCAGCCGGGGCCCCTTACAATGGTACTGGTCGTATCCCCCTGACGGCGGCCCTGCTATCAAGACTTACCCAGTTTGCAAATCATTTTGCCTATTACTATTAGGTTGCAGTCTCTCAGAAAAACACATAAAGTAGTATATAAAACAGTCTACTCAGATAGTACAACACTGCTTATTGTGACAGGGCACCAGGCCCAGGCTTACATATCCCACTTCTAAGGTTAGCAGACTAAATCATTCCGGGGAGTAAGCAATTAAAAAAAGGCCAGTAATAATTTAATTCAATGTAAGTACTGATATTACCACATACTTATGTGTTTGTTTTGTTTATTTCTGGCAAAAAATCTGATGGCTTCTGAAGTAGTTATAGCAGTTACAGTGAAAGAAGTTGCATTTAGAAAATCAATAAATACAACTGTCTGTAATATCTGAATAAACTTTGTCATAACCTGTACATACAGTGGAGTTTCCGTGAGCATTTATAGAGATTGTTAAAAATTCTTATAGCTTTTATGAAATGTATAAAGATTTTGCATTAGAGTTACGCATTTTTATGAAGCTAACTATATTTTATTTTTATTGTTGCTTTACTACATCCAAAATACAAAAAAAAGCTGCAGTAGAGTTTGCTAATTTAATTGAAGACAATTCAAAATATAACAAATTTTACCATATTCTTCTTAGTTAAAAATATGAGTTTATGCAATTAATAATTAAAAAGAGTGATTATATACAGACAAATGCCACGTTGTTGATTGTGTTTGAGTGATTCGAGTCCAATATAAAATATTTAGGTGCCTGGCCAAGGGGCTACAGTCCTGCTATGAGGTCCCACAGCTTTAGAATGGACTCTAAAGGTATTCCTAAAAAAGAATTTAGAAAGAGTTATGTGAAGAGGTGGCTTGGCAGGTGGCCCAAGACAGTATGTCCTGCAGGTCCAGAATCAGGATTTTTGGGGCCAATTACCTGCCAAGGTCCCTAAATATTGATGGGGTTCAAACTTTAACACCTTTCTTGGTATGGGCTAATTTTAAAAGAAAACTGTATTGGTTTAAAGTGTATGTTACCCCATATGTGTTTGTTTTTGCATGTTGGCAATAGTAACAGTTACCCTAGATTGTTCTTCCTTTGATTAGAAATACCTGGTGATTCTGGCAGCTCCCCTTGGTTACTGTTTTAAACCAACCATTGCAAACACAAATGCAGATTCCTACTAGTGTGGTAAGTTTGCATTCCTTGGAAGACTGCTAGGAGTTACAGGATGCCATGTGTGTCTGTATCCCTCTAGTCTAGTTTCGCAGCCAGCCCCCCACCCAGCCCTGCCTGGCTAACAGTGGCTCCCAGCTGTTAAAGCTGCATAGTACACAGACAAGGAACATACTTCACCACTGTTTGAAGTGTAAACACAGCCTGTCCACCTATGTCACCTGGAGAAAGTTGGAGCTTTATATAGGCTGGGATAGTGCCACTGAATGTCTGCACAGAGGCTGCCAAGCGGGAGGAGGTGAAGATCCCAGGAAGTGCACTGACCCATTAGGGGAGAGAGGAGAGCAGAGGTGAGTGAACAGCAACCTGCATATGGGGTGGAGAGCCTCGCCAGGTGTTTTATGAAAAAGGATTCCCAGAGCACTGGGGTTAACACAACCTTCACACCTTAAGACTTACTGAGTCTAAGTGAAACCTAGGAAGGAGTGTTCAATTTAGGTAAATTAGTGATTCCTCTGGCTTATTAACTAGTGTATATTTTAGGTTGAGCTATTGAGCTTTGTAAACAACAGGCTTTTAACAACAAAGGTGCTAAGGAGATGAAAAAAAAAACATGCAAAGAAGACTAAGTGCCATGTCAAAGTGGACATTTTGTAGCAGCAATTCCTTGCTATTACAAATCACAAATGCCAATCACTACTGGTATATGTCAACACAACAGTTTTGTCGCAATTAAGCAATTTTTCACAGCTACTGCTCCCGTGCTACATCATTTTGTTACCACACGCTGCTACAAATCCTTGCCTTTTAAAAATTACTATGCAAAGCATAGCCCAAAGTCCAGCTTGGGCATAAATTAAAATAATCCAGTCACCAGTGCAGCCTAAAAACAAAAAAATAACTCTGGCTGCAATACTAAAGCTGGCTATACACTGTTATAGTTTTTATTCCCAGGCTGAATTAAAAAAAAAACATAACAGATTCCTGTGTTCTGACGACGGCAAGTGTGCCCCTTATCAGAATAACCGAACAACAATGGCAGCTGATTAGCTATCGTTACTGTTTGCCCACAGAATTTCAATTTGGCTCCTTCGATGTTCTGATTGAAGGAAGCCGGATGGAGGGGTGCTGACAGGGGCACCCACTGTGTGAATTTCAGCCAGTTTATCAAAAATCGGCTGAAATTCGCACAGTGTATGGCCAGCTTTAATAAATATCTGGTGCTGTCCAACAAAGAAAAACTCTGCCACCAATATAACAATGTTTGTCTTCTGGGTTGCATAACACTGTGCACTCATTCAACAATGGACACTTATTATGAGCCCAGGGTGTCAAAGCTCTGCCCCAACACTGGACTCACAAGAGAATGCTACAGGGAGCAGTGCCACATGATGATATGGCAATTTTCTCTACAACATTTACGATCTGCCCACTACTGTAGAGAAAACAGGGCCTGGGATGTCACTGAACTGGACTAAAGACACCTGAAAAACAGCAAGTATAGAGATTGTTTTTTTTGCCATGGGGATGCTCAATTGGTGGTATCCAGAGTTGGCCTTTAAACAAATATGTAGAGGGGGATTTATCAAAGCTAGAGCAGACACAATATGCAGCAGGTGCCCATGGCAACCAATCAGCTTCTCTATTCAGTTTGTTTGGTTATGTTTCAAAAATGAAAGAGAGAAGCTGGTTGCCGTCCACAGCTGCACCAGATTTCGTCTCCTCCAGTTGTGATAAATTCATCTCATAGAAGGGAATTTACCAAAACTGGAGCAGACAGACTCTACAGCAGTTGCCCAAAGCAACCAATTAGCTTCTCTGTTTCATTTTCAAACCTTAATTAAACAAACTGAAAAGAGAAGCTGATTGGATACTATGGGCAACTGATCCAGATTCTGCCCGCTCCAGTTTTGATTAATTCCCTCCATAGTCTTTTCAATGTCATCTGAGCTACCCATTTACAATGCAACACCTTGATGTGAATGATCTTATTGGCGTGTGTTAATATTTAAAATCCTACGTGGGCAGTGATATTTGCTTACTATACAGTGGTACCTCATATACATTGGGAAAATGTGATTCGGTTCACAACCAAAAATCGGTTAGCGACCACGTTCGTAGGGGTTAGAACGGATTAACCTGATTTACATTGAACCCTACGGGAAAATGTGATTCGGTTCGCAACCAATTCTGTCCGCGACCAGAATCGTGGAACCAATTATTTTGTGAACCGAGGTACCACTGTATATGCAAACTTTACACCCAACTTATATGCTGTGGAAATAGGCCCATACTGAAACGAGTAAATCATTTGCTCTTTTATGGAAGCAGAATAAAAGACCCAAAGTGTTGCACATGTGGAACTATCAGCATTGGGTGAGGTTTGCAGCAGCTCCTGGCACTCACAGAGTCATGCAAGGACAGACGGATATCTCCCCGCTGTTCTCTATTATGCACTGGAACATTGCGGCATGCATAATTTATAAGAAGTCTTGCTAAAATGATTCTATTTCCAAAGTTCAATACCAAGGATTCTAAAGCATAGGAATGCATATGGAGGGCAACACATACAATGGTGCCACTAGCGTCATAAAAGTGTAGTATAATTCACAGGGCATACCATATTTTTGTGGACAGCATTTAATACATATGTAACATTTCTAAAATTTACGGATGTTCATTTTCAACTTTACAGTTAGTACATACAAATTTGATTTGCTCAATTTCCATTCAGCTGCATGTAAGAAAATCGCCTTGGAGGATTTGTATATTTTGCAAAGAATCCAAGTATGTTTAAACAGACCTGTTGAAGTGCTCTTTTTATACCTTGTTTTAATGTGTTTCACCATAGTTTAATTTTAACTATAGTTACCTTCCACTTATAAATCTTAAAATTGTTCCTTCCCATGGAAGTAATTTGTATAATAAAAACATTCTGCTCTTAGGAAACTTAATTTCTTAAGTGGGCCTCCAAAGCTGATTTTATAAGTGCAATCCATTAAAACAACAGCCATTACTATTACAGGTTTACTATAATTCACAGTGTAATAATTTGTACACTGTAGTGAACTTCTAAGTGCAGAAATATTTTTAATTTGTAGCTGAAATAAACTGGCCGCAAATTTCTTTTTGCCAGTAATTCACCACAGCCTCCAGTAAAAGTTCAGATCAGGGTTTCTTAATAGTACTATGCAATTTAAAAGTGCTTAGCACCTCAGTGTTTTTATTTATTTTCTATCTATCTATCTATCTATCTATCTATCTATCTATCTATCTATCTATCTATCTATCTATCTATTATCTATCTGTCTGTCTATCTGTCATCTATCATCTTTCTGCTTTTGTTAATACATCAGTGAAAAATTAAAGGAGATTTTTCTACTTCTCAGGTGAAAAGGACCCCTCATGGAGCAGATTTTTGCATGTTTTTATGTATGTTTGTGTTAAGCCAAATCAAAAGCACCCCAGATCGCTGCTGTTACCTTAAAACTTTATTCCAACTTGACAGCAGAATACTGTTCCTGCCCAAGGACCATCAGCAATGTATGGCGCTTTCTTTTTGGCTCAATGTTCTACAGTGCATGGACCTAGCCAGCACCTGTAGCACACCTAGGCAGTGATATCATAAAGGGAGCGGTGACACCCTTTTGTCCTTTGTCTATGTATATGTGTGTGTTGGTGACATGGACAGAGCTACACAAGTCAGGTTCATGCATCCCAATTTTGTGAAAATATCATAAACCAACTGCCCTTGTATCACTTACTCTAAAGAGTAATGCAGAGTTGTACATTAACTTGTCAACTCATGTCTGCGAAGCTAAAACATATATACCCCAATAAAGAGGCTGCCAGAGCTGACTTGCCAGGGGAAAACAACTGCTATCAGGATTTCTAACCAACGACAGTTATTCTGTTATGACAGTTCCTCAGCAAACTGTGGCAGTGGCCTGCACGTTCAGTGGCCAACCCCCAAACATGTGATTGTCATATGCTCCAAGCAAAAAAGGCTAGATCCAGCAACAATTATTTCATATCTTTGGGGGATAAGGAGGATACTATCAAAAGAAAACTGTTTACTCCAAGACATATCTGATAATAACCTGCTGCCATTACTTTTAGAAATAAGATACATGACAAAAATGGGCGCCCAAAGTGAACCTATCAGTAACTTTACATGGCTGCAAAAATACATTAACATTCACAAGGAGTGCTGTAACATTGTCGTTTTCTAACAGCTCATAGTGTTGGAAATACAACAGCTTATTCTGATGTAGTATTGTCTTTTAGGCACTAGATGGTGCTGTGCTGCAGGTCTGGTCTATGCTGGTTTTCTATATGCATGCTTTTGTCAATGACAGGGGTCTACTAGCCAGGCCTTAGGAGTTACTCGCCACCAAATGCCCACCTAACCCCTACCTCGGCCTTAACTCCGCCCCTAAACACACCCTCTTAAATAATCTTATAAATTACACTGTTAGATGTTTTATGCAAAATAAAGTTACAAAAATAAATATTGACAACTTTAACAATATTACCATGCCCCCCTGTTCAAATAAGAAGCCCCCCTGTTCCCTGCCCACCACACATAAAATAAGAAGCTCCCCTGTTCCCTCCCCCACA
>NW_017307350.1:190856-197539 GCF_000935625.1 Nanorana parkeri
AAAAATAAATATTAACAACTTTAACAATATTACCATAAAAGTCCCTGCCCCCACATATAAAATATTACCCTCTCCCCCGTGTTCCCTGCCCTCTCACACATAAAATAAGAAGCCCCCCTGTTCCCTGCCCCCTCACGCATAAAATAAGAAGCCCCCTGTCCGCCACCATGTAAAGTAAAACAATAAAGCCCCCTCACCTGCTTGTCTTTCTGCAGGGAGGAGGCGAGCAGGCAGATCCCTGGTGATCTGGTGTGATTAGTAAGGTCTGCAGACATTACTAATCACTCCATTTTCGACCCGGAGCTCAATGAAGAGCTGCGGCTGACAGAACAGAGAGCCCAGCAGGAGCAGCTGCTCCCACTAGTCAGGTACTGACTCAAGCCTGACTGAATTTCCACTCGCCTGCACTGCATTTCCACTTGCCAAATGCGAGCAGGCGAGTGGAAATTTTGAGCCCAGGTCTATTATATATATGTTTCCTGCATGAGGCTGTATTCCTTGATACAGATGTAATAATCTCCTGCTAAGCAAGTAAAACCTAATTCAGCATTCCTCAAGATCTCAGTGCTTCATCTAATTAAATAACCAATAGGTTATGAGCCCAGGCACTGAACAGAATACTGCAAGTCATCAAGTGCTGCATCCAAGCTGCTGAAACATGGCAAGTAGTTCAGATGTAAAGTTTCCAATCACAAAGCTCAACAATAGAAACTACCAGCTATGGAAGTTCAATCTTGAAATGATGCTAAGCAAAGACGACTTGTGGCAAGTACTGAATACAGACAGACCCAGTAATGGACCCATGGATGAATAGGACACGAAGAACTGGCAAGCAAAAGCAACTATAGGTCTGCTAGTGGAAGATGACCATCTCATCCAAATCAGAAATGAAAATACAGCTAAAGGAATGTGGATTGCATTACAGAAACCACATGAACGTTACAACTTAAACAGTAAACTATATCTGCTACACAAGCTATATAAGATGAAAATGGCCCAGAAATGCGGGAACATGTGAATGCCATGCTAGAAATCATAGAACAGCTACGTGTAATTGGAGATGAAATTAAAGATAACCACTTGGTGACTCAGAACAGTATACGCTGATGGTGTATAGACTCAGGAGCAACAAGTCACATGACTAGTGATGAAACCTCCTTCACAGAAATTGATTTCAGTGCAAATGACAACGTTTTCTTAGCAAACAGGAAAATTATTACTGGAGAAGGTAACAATCATGGATTCTTGAACTGTTTCACACCGTCAGGGGACAACCAGAGTATCCTTGTGAAAAATGTACTGTGTGACCTAGAAGGAAGTCTTCTATCAGTGAAAACCCTTACTAATACAGGTCTCACAGTTCAATGAATGTACATTTCGGGGAAAAAAGCCAATCCTCGCAAAAGGAAAATTGGATGAACACCTGTACAGACTCATCACCGCAGACGAACAAGTCAGTCACTCATTGTCCGCACAACAAATGTATCCATCTATGGCACAGACGACTAGGGCACCGAAACCCAGAAGCCATAAAAGATATTATAAAGAAAGGCTTATCAGAAAATATAACCGTACTCTCCTGCCGAATGGTCATGACATGCAAATGCTGTATGGACGCAAAGGCCACACGTACCCCACTTCCACAGGCCACCCAAAGAAAGACCACCCACCCCATGGAGCTCATACACAGAGACGTGTGCGGACCAATGAAAACTCCCACATCAGGCGAAAACAGATATCTACTGACTTTCGTTAATGATTATTCCAAGTACACAACAACTTATCTGATGAAGCACAAGAATGAAACATCAGGAAAACTTTCAGGTGGTCATAACCATGTCCAGCAACAAATACCAACGGAAACCAGGAATTATAGGCACTGACAACGGAGGGGGATACATCAGTAAGGAAATGGAATCATATCTGAAGCAACAAGGTATAGCACACCAGACCAACACACCATGCACCGTGCACTATGGTGTAGCAGAACGGAAAAATTGCACCAGATTTTTGGCCAGATGCATGCTGCTAGACACCAACAGCAGTGAATGAACAGCCAAATGCTAGACACCAACCTACCTAAGAGGGACTGGGGAGAAGCAGTCATGACGGCAACATACCTACAGTACAGACTACAATCAAAAGCCATTGAAAGCACCCCGTTTGAAATGTGACATGGATCAAAGCCTAGCCTAGGGCACATTGGAGTGTTTGTATGTAAAGTTTACGCCTATATTCCAAATGAGAAGGGATCCAAAGAACACAGCTATTGAAGGTATTCTGGTGGACTACAGTGAACAAAGTAAGGGATATAGAATTGTATGACCACCTTTATTATCAGTAAGATTGGTCAATTTAACCAATACCGATAATTTAAAAAGTTGTGAATATTGGCCTTGATTATCCGTAGTTCCGATAATCGGTCAACCCCTAGTGTGTTCACTTCAAACTTTAAACAGTTTGCAGAAAAATGTAAAAATTAGTGTGCATGGATGTTTAAAGAAAAACACATGTTGCACGTCACCTTTATTAAATCACCCTATTAATCAAATCCACTGTTCTGTTCACCATCATACTCTCATACTTTCATATTGTCTTTCTGTAAAGACTATTCATAGAACTTATTCAGAATATTTGGCGATATGGATTCTGGTTAGTCAGTGCAAGCGGAGACACACGGATCTATTTATAAACAATTTGCAAAGCCATTCATTTTGCAAAATCCTGTGAGCATGTGTTCTGGGTGAATGGAGGTAAAAACTGTTTTAGCTTATTTTCTTTCCAAATCCAATGTAAAATCAACAATCCTGTAAGCATTTGTTCTGGGTGGATGGAGGCAAAAACAGTTTTAGCATATTTTCTTTCCAAATCGAATGTAAAAACACAACAATCCTGTGAGCATTTGTTCTTGGTGAATGGAGGCAAAAACAGTTTTAGCATATTTTCTTTCCAAATCGAATGTAAAAACACAGCAATACCACATTATGGCCACTAGATGTAGCTGAGGAGCATAGGAATTAAATATTTATTTCCTGCACTCCTTGGCTCCAACTAGTGGCCATAATGTGGTATTTCCCTAATATTGCATTCGACTTAAATAGAAAATACTGTATACTAATGTTTGTTTTTGCCTCCATTTTCAGAGAACGCACATTCACAGAGTTTCACATTATAAATGACACTGCAAATTGTTTATAAATAGACCACTTAAACTTTTTTATAAAGATAATATTTCTATGGAAGCTTTGAAATTCAGCATTATATTAAAGAGAATACAAATTAAGTATCTATCTTAGATGAAAATTATGTAGGAAAAGCTCTATCAGACTGGAGCAATATACCAACAACAATGTTATATTTAAAGGCTGTAATATCTAAAGCAGTTTTATTTGCAAATGGTCAGTTTAACACCCTGTGTGAGTGAAAGCTGGCTCTGCCTATCTAGAGGCAGAGCCAGCTGCACACGCCCCCTCCCCCGTCCGTTCCGCCAGTCAGCGCTGGAGGATTGGAGCGGGGAGGGGAGAATCCAGTCCCTCCCCTGTCACGGCAGAGAGCCGTGATTAGCAGAAGTAAACATTTATAAAGCTTGTGGTTTAGGACTCATTCAGATGGCTGTGGACCTGGCTGGCAGCTGAACCCATGCAGATGTGCAGGTTTGGGGGTGCTTGTCAACGTATGCAATTGCATGCAGCCACGTCCTCCCATAAGGAAAAACAGGCTGCTGTGCGTAATTATGTGCAGCACCTGTCCCGTCCAGAATCTGGTCTTTTTTCGCTACTGGCGTACATGCCCATCTGAATGAGCGCTTACTGCAACTCTACATATACCTCTTATATACAGTCAGATTATATACATAATGTTGAAAAACATGTTTGCAAGTTTAACTTAAGAAAAAACAGGTTTCACAAATTTACCAAGCCTACACTTTGTAGCTGGGCACCAAGTTGCGAGATACAGGATCTGCTCAGAGTATTGCCACTACCTATTCATGAGAAGCCAAATGAGATGGTTTGCAAAATTACCCCCCATCTTCGGAAGCTAATACTGCAGCTGTTTCATAAATTATAATTTTTTTAATATGCAAGACAGAGTAATCCCCTTAGTTATCCTAGGTCTCCAGAAAGAGCTTGTCATTTTTTGGTCTATTTTTTTTTCGAATGTTTTTCGTCTTTGTCGTTTTTTTTAATTTATTTTTTTAAATATCCCACCGGTTCTGCCCCCCTGCGACGCGTACGCTCGCAAGCGACGGAACCCGGAAGACGGAAGCTGGCATCGGCCGCAGAACACAGCGTGGCTTGAGGGACAAGGTAAGTAAATGCTATGCAGCTTTCCCAAGTGTAGCTCGGGGTTACCGCTTACTGTATGGAAAAGTAACCCCGAGCTACACTCGGGAATACCGCCAGGGAGGTTAAAGGATATTTCCACTTTTGCAGACAAATTTGAGATAACTCCCACTATATGTTTATGTGTTGCTTTTCACACAGCATATCTAAAAATAATTTAAAACATATATTTTTTACAATTTAGATGTGTTTGTGTAGCAGGCATTTCTCCCAGTTTTAAAGTGACGGGCTGTCCCCATAAAAAGCAGGGACACACTTAGCTTGCTTTCGTTTACATGCAATGAGGGGAATTTATCAAAACTGGAGCAGGCAAAATCTGGGTCAGCTGTGCATGTCAACCAATCAGTCTCTTTCTTTCATTTTTAAATCTTAACTGAACTAATTGAAGAAAGAAGATGATTACTCACTGCGGGCAACTGCTGCAGATTCTGTCTACTCCAGCTTTGAGAAATTTGTCCTCCTATGCTTCTAGATCTTTAACCCTTAGGAAAGACAACTACTACTGATAACTACTGTTTACTACTGAGATCTGCCATCTCAGTACTGACTGGGTTATTTATGTTAACACTAACCTGCCTAGCCCCCTTGCATTCCAGAAGCACATTCCGTATAAAGAAAAAAAAATTCTGAAACACAGAAAGTAATATGCAAGCACCAATTTTTTTGTAACAAATATAAATTAGGTGCTAACCCAAGTAGGCTGCAAAAGTAGAAATACACTTAAAGGAGAACTATGAGGTGAGTGCTTTTCACTCATCCTCATAGTTCTAGCCAACCTGTGATAATGAAACTGTCACATGTCCGCTCAGTAGATCGGGAAGTGAGCGAACACATATCGGTGTTCGCTCACTTCTCGATCCTTTCACGGCTCTCTGCCGTGACAAGGGAGGGACTAGATCCCCCGCTCCGATCCTCCAGCGCTGACTGGCGGATTGGACGGGGGAGGGGGCGTGTACAGCTGGCTCTGCCTCTAGATAGTTCATTTTAAAGTCTATATGTGTAATATATTTTAATGGTATGTGTGAAAAATGTTTTAGCTTGGTTGAAAATATAAGTAAGTCCATGGCAGTAATTATATACACTCTTTAGAGTGCTTTTCAGTAAGGGTATTGTGTTGAAGTCGTTTATTCCCCAGTGATTGGCGGAGGGCTACGGTAGTCCCAATATTCAAAAAGGGGGCTAGGTGCCAACCTAGGAACTATAGGCCGGTCAGTCTAACATCGGTAGTTTGTAAAATGCTAGAGGGCATATTAAAGGAATATCTGGTAGAATTTGTTCAGGAAAACGGGATAGTTAATGACAATCAGCATGGGTTCAGGAAAGATCGTTCCTGCCTAACTAACTTGCTAACTTTTTATGAGGGGGTAAGTAGAGATATGGATGGAGGTAAGCCGGTAGATGTGGTATATCTGGATTTCTCAAAGGCTTTTGATACGGTACCACACAAACGCTTGCTACACAAGCTGAGAGAGGACGCTTTGTGTTCTCCTTAGGGTAACCTCCCGTTACCCTAAGGAGTGTATTTCCACTTTTACATTCAAATGTGAAAAAAACACCCTCTATATGTTTGTTCTGTGTTCCTATTCACACACCATACCTAAAAATATTTTTTTAAATATATGATAATAACCTTTTTCTATGTTTATGTGGTGAACCCCTTTATGCAGATTCCAGGCTACTCTAAGCAGTTTGAAAGTGAAAATAGAGGAATAAACCAAAGGGGACACTGAGCTTCTTCTCATTAACATACAATGATTCTAAGGGGGTTATCCACTAGGCTGCCAAAGGCAGCAGAGTGAATAACTGATCCAAGGTGAAGGAGTTGAATGCTGTTCGGCTATTCACTTCAGCCGAGTACGATTAATTTCAGCCGTTCATCGGCTGGTTTCAGCTCCCTTCGATTCACTTTGGTTCAGCCGAACAGCCTCAGCATGTTTGGCTGAGCCGAAGTGAAGAGCCTGTTCGCCAACATCTGGATCGGCTAAGGCGAGCGTATGGCAGTTCACTCACTGCTGTTCGCCACTATTCTCATAGGGGCCAAACAGCAGTGAATGAATAGCCAAATGCTCTCAGTTATTCTGTTTGCTACCTCAGAGGTAGCGAGCAGACTAAAAAAAACATGTAAACAAAGGCAAAAAAAGTATGTGGGGTTCCCTCCAGAAGTCATACCAGGCCCTTTAGGTCTGGTGGTGATTTTAAGGGGGAACCCCACCGCCAAAAAAATGGGGGAAAAGTACGGTCCCCCTAAATGTCCCAACCAGTCCCTTTATCCGGGCACTGGCCTGGCAGAGCAGGAAAGGTGTGTGTGTGTGTGTGGGGGGGGGGGGGGGGCAAGGCGGT
>NW_017307350.1:197711-203137 GCF_000935625.1 Nanorana parkeri
GGGGGGTGGCAAACACTTTGCTGTGTTTTTCTTTTTTGAATTAAAGGATTTTTTCTAAAAGTCTGGTCTCTTTATTTATATTTTTGTTAACCCTTTAGTGAATGAGTAGGGGTACAAGTACCTCTGCTGTCCTTTCCAACCCACACTTCGGTAATTTGGCATTGTTTTTTCTAGGGTTGCACAGATACCAAGTACAGTACTCGGTACAAGTACGAGTACATGTACCGATACTTTTGAGCTCCTGACTACACTAGAGAAAAATTCAAAAATTAGGAGGCAGCTGTCATTTGTAAGGAGCACACGGAGCTCCTGGGATTTGTACATCTCTGTTTTAATGTACGATTTTGTTTTTATAAATATAAATAAAGGGATGCACAGATACCAGTTTTGCGAGTACGAGTACTGGTACTTGCCGAGTACTGATACATTTTTGTTTATTGTCATGTGGCAGTTTTTCTAAAACAATACAGACTAATGATTTCAGGACAGTGGTGAAGTGCCAGAGCCAGGTCCCAGCTGCAACCACTGCAACCCTGACAGATCTCATGAAAATGCCAAGTATCTGCACTGGTACTCGAAAAGTATCTGTGCATCCCTAGTTTTTTCCTTCCATGAAAGCAGCAATTTTTTTTCCTGTCCTTACATTACCTGCACTGTGCATTCCCTTTGATGAAAAGTTAGTATTTGACTGGATGGCTATCAGATTTTGTAAAACTCCTCGACTGACATCTTAAAAGCACAATTACAAATCTACTATTCAAGCACACATCTTCAAAATGTGAACATAAACTCCACTGCTCTTTCTCAAATAATCCTAGAGTAAAAGCTAATGCATTTACAAGAAAAAGTATATAGTTTAATTAGCTTCTTAGGATGGTCATATGTACATAACATCAAATCATGAATTTGGTACTCTATATACCCAAATATGTGGACTTAAGGACACATTTCTATACACCTAAATCAAATCTGGCATCATACTGACTCTTGGGTCTATATTTAATATAGTGTGAAGTAGTATAATGCTCACTTAATGCATTACTAAATTCTCGTCAGAAAACAGGTCTAAGAGAAAAGTTTCAGCTAACACGCGGGTTAGTAACTTTTGGTTAGTGAGCTTGCACAATATATAAACAATTTTAAAAATCTCAAAGGAAGCTGGTCCCTTTTGTACTAAGGTTAAAGCAACCTAAATTAAAGATCTTTTGTTCCTCAGGGGACAAAATGTATGCAGCAGTTCTTCATGTTCATAAACATGCTGCGATTAGGAAATAAAAGCTCTATTTCTTTCTGTTTGTGTTGGCTGTCAGCTCCACTCCAGGCAGAAGCCCAATTTATTGGCATTCCTATGGATGAACTAACAGCAGAGCAGTGTATCCACTGCCCCTCTTCATTCTTCCAATTCTTCTTCATGAGCCCGCACAGCACCAGCCTGATCCGCTGGGAGAGAAAGGTGTGTGCTTAAAATGCGGACTGTGGATGGAGATCTTGGTTACTGAAGGGAATTGTGCTGAGAATGGAAGCAGTTGACAGAGTTTGCGGTAATTGAAGGGTACAGTGCTAAAATGGAGTTTGTTTACAGAAATCATAGTGAGTGAATGGGACTGTATTAGAATACAGGCTGTGGGCAGAGATTGCAGTGAATGAAGAGAACTGCGCTAGAATGCCGGCTGTGGATAGAGATTGCAACCAGTGAAGGGAAATGTGCTATAAGAATGGATAGCACTCATCTGTGACAGATAGCTGAGCCCAGAGCTGCCCACCTGCTATTCAGGGAAGAGAGGCTAGCTGGTGGCTTTTGTTATTGTAAATTACAGACCTTGTCTCTAGCGCACGTCTGAACTGCATTAGAGATTTGTCTCCTTGTGAGCAGCATGGTCTGACAGTGGTGGGGGAAGCGCACTGTCAACCACACCTAGCTCAGCATCCAATGTATTCATCAAAAAAGGACAAAGTGCTACATGCACTTTGCCCCTTGGGGGACAAGAGGAACAAGTCCTTTCTGGTGAGACTTCTTAAGTGATGATGTTTCAAGGCAAACAGCTATTAAAACCCCAAATATGCATTTTCTCTGAAAGATTTAGGTTGTTATGACCATTGTTCATAGAGAATGGCAGTTTGCAAGGATGTAGCCAAATAAATCTAACAGTAGTTACAGATGCCCATATGACTGAGCCATTTAAAACATTGTTATTTGATTATTTATATACACTATAGACCAGGGACAGACAGTTACTGGGAGCCATGTAGCAAACCAAATTGTAAATGGTGTCTACCCTTTGAATCTTTTCTCCAGCTGTCAGTGAAAGTACACGTTTTATTGCTCCTTAAAAGTTCAAGGCCTCTATATATTCCCGAAAAATGTTAATTGCGCTTTGATTTCAATTATATATAAAGCCAATTTTTTCTTTTCATTTTGGATAGAAGAGGGAATGGTTAAAACCTCTATCCGGATGTTTTTGCCATCTATGCCCCTTTTAAGAGAATTCAAGAGTTATCACTAGCATACATGTCCCTATTGGAAGATTTCCCCTGTATTCCTGTTCTGGTGACAACTTCGAATTTTGAAGTTTCCCTCACTTTTAGTCCTCGTGATAATGTTCTCCATGACAAATAAAGAGGGTGAATTGCCCCAGTGGAGACACAAACAGCAATGTAAACCTGGCAGGGGCTCTAAACCCTCACTGCTAAAATAAAAATTTGCTTTTACTGAGTCTTGTATAGTGGCGTGGGGGTCAGTGGGAGAACCTGGTGAGCGACAGAGGTGAGTATTTTTGTCTCTTCTTCTGAAGCAACAGTTTTGTTGGCCAATTTTAATTTTACTATGTACAATATTGCACTGTGCGTTCCGGTGCGGGCAATCGAACTGTGGGTGGGAGGTGCGTTTGTGTGTCATTCAAATGAATGGGAATGCAACACACCTCCCACCCTGGAATGCATGGTAGGTGTGATTGTGTGGTAAGGTGCGTTAATCGCATGGGACTGCGAATAATGCACTGCACTAGTATAAATGGGCCCTCAAAAACACTGACAGACACACACAACCACAAACACAAACTTACACACTCACAGACATTCTCACAAACACATACACACTCCAGAAAAAATTTACAGGGCTATTCACAAAAGGGTGAAGAGTTTGGAGAAGGCAGGAGAAGTGAACAATCTAGGACAACATAGCTGAACAAGAAAGTGAGCTGAATTGGAGAAATTTTCCAAATCAGCTACGTTGTCCTAGATTGTTCACTTCTCTTGCCTTCTCCAAACTCTTCACACTTTTGTGAATAGCCCTGTTAATTTTTTTTTTTTTTAAGATTCTATAGTCTCCCTATGAGAACTGGAGTGGATCCATAGCCTGGGGTGCAGCATGAGCCGCTATGCATTGCTGGTGCAGTTCCCTTGGTATGTAGAGGTGCCAGGAGCCAGAATGTGACATCACTCTGGCCCAGGCCACTCTACAGGACACGTGCGGGAGCTATAAGCAATGCACGTATGGATGGAGCTCCCTTGCGGCCATAGCCCCATCCCACCCTTTTCAAGCTGACACTGAACTGGCAGTGTTGCGCTAGGGGGAGGCTGAGGAGCCTTTCACCTAGAAAAGTGGAAGGCATTCAGTGACCCACTTAACACAGGCTCGCAACCCACTTTTGGGTCACGACCCACCAGTTGAGAACCAAGGCTCTAAAGCCTTGGTGCCCAACATGTGGCCCAAGGGTCAAATGCGGTCCTTAGGTACTCACTGTATGGCACTTTGAAGACTGCAGTAGCCAGTAGTGGAATTATTCACTTGTAAAGAGGCTATAATTAATCTCCTCTAATATGTCCTAACTCTTTAACAGTCTCCGGTCATATACTGATTTTTATGTGCAGCCCTTCAGAGCTGTCAGACACATTAGGTGAGTCCCCTACACCTTGCAACTGACAACTACTGTTCTGAAGCACTGACAAAATAGTATATATTTTATACAATATATTATATATGTATATGTGTAATGTAATGCATATGTTTGGGGAAAATTAGTGTTCTCTTGAATACTGATGGTAACATAGGCGAGGCTTCCAAAAGCTTCTGAATTTTATTTTTCTGGTGAGACTCTTTTAGTAACATTTTTATATGTCCCTGTGTGTGCTGCAAGTCCAAACCTTGGCTAAAGAATGTTGATCTCTCTACAATGTAACACCAGGGAAATAAATACTTTTTTTAACAGATTGATTTTTTTTTTAATTTAGGCACGTTTTGAAAATCTTTATTCTTTGTCAAGTAAAAAAAAAACAAACAAGAAAGTCAAATTTCAGTTTCAGTTGCTTTACTAATTTTCATCCTCTTAGTGTAATAGAAGCCATGTGCCTGTACATACATTTGTGCATAGTAATAATATTATTACAAAAAGGATAAAGGTAAGGTAAGAAAGCGACCAAAAATAAAAATGTAAATTTCTTGTGGGAATGAATGGAGGTTGGCAAGGTAAGGGGGAGCAAGAAGTACAAATTAATTTCCAGGGAGAGGACAGCATTAACAGAGATCTGAACTGAAGTTAGCTCTCAATGTGGTGGTCAATGAGAGGTTTTTAGGAGTGAGTGCAGAATGACAGTGAAATCATAAGGTTGTTGCTAAAGCAGAAATACAGGCAGCATTAAGATATTAAGATAAAATTTAACACATAATATAAAAATATATATACAGGGTTATTCATTAAAGGGTGAAGAGTCTGGAGAAGGCAGGAGAAGTGAACAATCTAGGCCAAAATAGCCTATTTGGAAAACTTCTCCAATTCAGCTCACTTTCCAGTTCAGCTATGTTGTCCTAGATTGGTCACTTCTCCTGCCTTCTCCAAACTCGTCACCCTTCTGTGAATAACCCTGATATTTTACAATATTCGCCTTCAATCAAGAACTTCTAGTACTTTTCTGCTAGTAGAGCTCTTCTGATAGCCAGCATCATTCAACCTACTTTTTTTGATGCCGTCATGGACTTGTCCCCAACCTGTGACTGAACAGTGGAATGAGAAGTAGCACAGTGATTAGCTAATTTCTCGGCCAACACTGCTTGAATTAAAAAAACAAAGAAGGCATTTAATAATGTTTCAATTATTACAGAGCTGCATCAATGTATGACTTTTTTTATATCTGCTTAGAGATCAGCTTTAATTTGATTTGTGATGGTGGTGAATGGAATTTGCTGCAAGTATGTGACCATTCACTAGAAGGTAAATGAACATGAGGCAGCATTATTGAAGATTGCTGGAAAGAGGTGTTTGTTGAGCTGGGGCTAATATAGGTTGTAATGATTAAAGGAGAACTATGGGGTTAAGGCTTTTCCCCATAGTTCTCCTTAGGGTAACGGGAGGACACAAACTAGCATCCTCCCGTCACCCTAGGCTCAGTATACCGCGAGCTGTAGCTCGCGGTATACTGAGAAGCCGCAG
>NW_017307350.1:203298-208760 GCF_000935625.1 Nanorana parkeri
AGGACACAAACTAGCGTCCTCCCGTCACCCTAGGCTCAGTATACCGCGAGCTGTAGCTCGCGGTATACTGAGACGCCGCAGTGCACCGCGAGCTACTGCTCGCGGTATACTGAGACGCCACAGCTGAAGCGGATCCCGACAATTATGTCTGGATCCGCCCAGCTGCGTGACTGACAGCTGACTCTGCCTATCTAGAGGCAGAGCCAGCTGTACCCGCCCCCTCCCCCGTCCGTTCCAGCAGTTAGCGCTGGCGGATCTGAGCGGGGAGGGGGGAATCCACTCACTCCCGAGTCACGGCAGAGAGCCTTGACAGGATCGAGAGGTGAGCAAGCGCCAGTATGTGTTCGCTCTACTCCCGATCTACTGAGCCGACCTGTGACAGCCTCATTGTCACAGGTCGGCTAGAACTATGAGGTGAGTGAAAAGCACTCACCTCATAGTTCTCCTTTAAGTGAGATGTAAGGGGGGGGGGGAGTGGTGTGTGTGTATGTTTTCAGGAATTGAGCAACTACAATGCTGGCCGCGTTCTTTCAGGTTCTGTACTGTGCTGTGTTCATCAGCTTCTCCTCTGCTCTGAAAATACAGGGAGTTGCTCATTTGACACCATGCCCATTAAGAGAACGCCTATAATTTTTATCAACGAATACAAGGTGTTCTCTGATAGAACAAGGGGTGGTGACATCATGATCCGCCTCTTGTTCAATCAGAGAATGTCTTGAGCGAGCTTGGAGTGGTGGCTATTTTTTAACACACAGAGACCATGGGAAACAGAAGTAGCCACCTTCCAGAAGGAAGGACATTGTGAGCATGAATTCAGAGATGATTTGAGGAACTACAGCTGAGTGATACAAACATAAGATACATTTTTGTTAATAGTTAGGGTACTTGCATGCTTTTTTAAGATTTAACTCTTGAGATTAGTGTCACTTTAATAAAAAAATACAAGGTATTCTCTGAATGGCTGCTGTGCAGACAGAGTGACCCCTGTGTTTTCAAAGCAGGGAAGCCATCCAACAAAACACAGTACAGGACCCGGTAGATCATGTCCAGCACTGAAGCTCCGGCTAAGCCTTGGGCCAAGCTGGACCAATATAAGTATACAAAATAATGCATACTTGGAGGTCAGCTTTAAGATTGCACAAAGGCATGTTTCTTCTCAAATTTTTACCCTATGATTCCTGCACGTATGTGCTGATAGTTAGTCATTGGGAACTCTATTTCTCTGATAGACTCCCGTTAAAATTGCTGCAAAGAGTTTGAAGGAGAAATTATCTTCTATTGTTCATACTACTGATATGAACAAATTAAAACGGAATGTTTTGTAATAGAGAATCTTCACAATAGAAGTGGTATGTGGTGTCTTGGGAAATTCTCACCGTTCAATTCCCACGCTGTCATTGTTTTTAACGTCATTCATACAATAGGGGCAGCACACCTTGTATTTAACACCAATGATAATAAGGAAAAGTAGTGAAATATCAGGGACAGCAAAGAGCTGTGGCTTTTTAGAAATAGGTCAAAAGTTGTAAACCAGAGAACAACAAAGAAGCAGTTAAGTTTTTTGTTTAGCCATCACACCATAAGCTTTTTGCTGCGAGAAGCAGCTACAGATATTCTGAGTTAGTAAAATACATATGCCTGGGTTAACTAAACACATATTGGAGCCCAACTGTCCAATCTCAGAGAGAACTAGCGAATGAGTGTTATCAAGAACAAAAAAAGCCCCAAATGACCTGTGCTAAGATAAACATAAGTGTTCAGTAAAAAGCAAGTTTCTGAACTGTGTTTGGAAAGAACATAAAACAATGCTATGTTGTTAACATCCATTATACTGCATTAATTAATAACGAACTCCAGCTAAAAATAACAAGATAAAAATGAACAGCTCATTAAAAGAAAAAACAGTGTTTGCCGCAATTTTCAGCTCAAACTCAGAAGTTTCTACTACAGCACTTTTTATGCAGCTAGATGTCATCAGTCTGATTGCCAGCATTATTCAACCCACTTCCTCTGAGCCCAGGTCATCCTGGACCCACCCCATGCTGTGACTGGATAGTGAAAGGAGAAGCAGCACAGTGATGTCACTCTGCTTTCTTTTGCTGTCAGCATGTTTCTTGTCAAGTTATGAACTGATTGACTCCTTGTACTGCGTCTTCCTCCCACACTCAAGCTCTGCTATACCAGGTCAAATTCAAGTTCTTACACTGCTTGTATTGAAATATATTTCATTATGTGTTAAATATTAGAGTTGCTTTACTGTGTGTATTTGATATCTGCCTAGAGTTCAGCTTTAAGTTTCAAGGTGCACTGGAAATTATTCAGAAGACTTCACAACACTAAAAATAATCAACTATGTGTTTGCCTTTTCCAGACATTTTATATACACATTTGTGTGAAAATATGACTACAATATATAACACAATCATAACTAGATATGGGAGGTTTGTTTGTAGCTTTGACGACAAAGAGGACAGTAATTATCTCAGCTAGCCACCAACATTGCCCAACATTGTATTCTTTTCTCCTCTCTACAGTTCAATGAATTATCCCAAGATAACTCCACCATCTGCAATCTTAGATCCTGCCCCCGTCAAGGGGAAACAAATAACTTAGCTGATGGAAACACCATACAACAAAGTATTGCTGGCTACAGATGCGTAAGCAAATTTCTCACAAAGAGCAATCAGTGGCGAAAAAAACCTGCCCATTCTCAAAAATATCAACAGTGTGGTGGTAAAGAGCGCCCTGGCAGAGCCCGGTCTAAAGATTGTTACAAGGTTAGAAATACAGACTGTATTATAAAGGTATAAATTAAATTCTTTCTGATTCATAGTAACATATCTGGTGTCAGGAATATTATGACCTCAAGTAGTACTTTGTACAATGGAGTTCTCAAAATAAACTGTCAATCCTATTCTATCAGCTTCACTGGTTTAACATGTAAAAGTAGTATGTTACATCAACATACATTGTTTCACCTTCAAAGAAATGCATTATATTTAATTATGAAAACCTATCTATATGGTTTCAAACCATGAAGCCTTTTTAAATTAAATATGCATTATATGAAGAAAACCTGCAAAAAAAAAGCACTACTCACCTCTTGGGTGGACAATGTGTTGAAAAGTCTCTCTCTTGCTTTGGGCGCCCACTGGCAGCTGTGATTCTTCCTGCCAGCCCCTACATCACTATTGCACAGAGCAGTGAGGAATCCCAGTGGCCAGCAGGGGATATGCTGTTCAACATACTAGAAGTGTCGATTAGCAGTAGCCCGGAGCTCTGCAAAAGAGCAAACATTCAACACATTGTTCACTGGTAAGGTGAGTTTTGCACTTCTTGTTTTGTAGAGTACTATCAAATTCACCTCATTGAGAAAGCAATAGAGTAACGTAATGAGGAAGGCAGTCACAAATTACATATGCCCACAAATTGCATATTTCCCACACTTTGCTCAATTGTGTACCACAATTACAACCCCAATTCCAAAAAAAGCTGTGTAAAATCTACATAAAAACAGAATGCAATAATTTTCAAATCTCATGAAGCCATATTTAATTCACAAAAGAAAACAGAAAAAATATCGAAAGTTTAAACTGAGAAAATGTACCATTTTCAGAAAAAAATAAGGTATTTTTTAAATTGATGGCAGCAACAGGTCTCAAAAAAGTTGTGACAGGACCATGTTTACCATGGTGAAGCAGCCCCTCTTCTTTTAACAACACTCTGTAAATGTCTGGGAACTGAGGAGACGAGTTACTGGAGTTTTGGGAGAGGAATGTCGTCCCATTCTTGCCTCATATAGGATTCTACATGCTTAACAGTCCTGGTTCTGTGTCATATTTTTAGTTTCAAAATGCCCCAAATATTTTTGGTTGGTGAAAGATCTGGACTGCAGACAGGTAAGTTAAATGGTTATTAAATTAAATTTATGACATGTTTTATTTTTGCATATATCTACTGCTAGCAAGCATTTTTTTAAAATCCCGCTGTAACTGAGTTTTAAACTGTGTCTTCCCGTGTGCTCCTGTCTGAAAATTGGAAAATTCTCGGGCGGCCGCAAAGCATCTTGGGGCGGGCACATGCGCAGTTCCGATTTTCGGCCAGGACGCGAGGAGAGACACAAGGTGAGTCTATGGGCGTGTGCACCCGCACGCAGACACCGTGGGACAGGAAGTGCCAGCAAGTACAGAGGAGTCAACGCTGGATCGCAGAACCACAGCAGCGCTGGAGAGAAGGCTGAAAACGACAGGAAAGAAGAAGATGACCGGATTAAGAGACATCTTTTAAGGTAAGTGCTTTAATTAACATGGGGGAGGGAAAAACATTTCTGCCTTTCATGTCACTTTAAGCACCTGGACTCTTCTACAACGAAGCCATGCTGTTTTCATAGATGCAGTATGTGGTTTAGCATTGTCCTGCTGAAATATGCAAGGCCTTCCCTGAAAAAAGTCTGGATGTAGCTCTAAAACCTGAATATATCTTTCAGCATTGATGGTGCCTTTCCCGATGTGCAAGCTGCCCATTCCATATGCACTAATGCACCCCCATACCATCAGAGATGCCGGCTTTTGAAGTAAGTGCTGATAACAAGTGGAAGGTCCCCCTTTATCCAGAAGACGCGGTGCCCATGGTTGCCAAAAAGAATGTCAAATTTCAACTTGTCTGACCACAAAAAAGTTTTCCACTTTGCAACAGACCATTTTATATGAGCTTTGGCCCAGAGAAGACAGCAGCGTTTCTGGACCATGTTCAGATGTTGCTTCTTCTTTGCATGATAGAGCTTTAACTGGCATTTTTGGATGGCACAGGGAACTGTATTCACAGACAGGGATTTTTGGAAGTATTCCGGAGCCCATGCAGTGATGTCCATCACAGAATCATGCCTGTTATTAATGCAGTGTCGTCTGAGGACCTGAGGATCACGGGCATCCAATATTGCTTTTCGGTCTTACCCGTTGCGCACAGCGATTTCTCCAGTTTCTTGGAATCTTTTGATGATATTATGTACTGTAGATTATGAAATAATTACATTTTTACATTGAGGAACATTATTCTGAAATTGTTTGACAATTTTAACCCCTTCGTGACTGACGACGTACAGTGTACGTCGCCAGCATCGGGGCAGTTTAAACAGACTCAGCAGATTAGTGAACCTCTGTCCATCTTTACTTTTGAGACACACTGACTCTCTAAGATGCTCTTTTTTTACCCATCATGTTACTGACCTGTTGGCAATTATCCTAAAGAGTTGCAAAATTAGGAGATTGCAGTCTCCGACTTGCCAAAAGGTGGCATCGCATGATAATTCTTTAATCTCGGCTCTATTTCTCTAGAAATTCCAGATTGTCATGGACCCTCCTGTGTAAGTACACAGCGCCATTTACAAAAATATATTTCGGCCTGACACATTTTGCTGTGGAAGGTGCATTGTGGTGCCATTCATTTCAATGTACCCCAAACAC
>NW_017307350.1:208777-219481 GCF_000935625.1 Nanorana parkeri
CCACAATGCCATTCATTCCAGTGCGGTGAAATTGCAAAACATTTTACATGCAGTTTTATTCTGAAGTAAACTTTATGTTTGTAACACTCCATTTATGTACTTTATTTTAAATGAAAGATGGTATTTTTTTTCATCCTATTAATTGAATAATCAAAAAAATTTTGCCCAACTAATCGATTATGGAAATAATCGTTAGTTGCAGCCCTAGTTAAAATTTTGTTTGAGATAATTCTACAGTCATCACTTAGTGGCCTGTGTATTTTAACCTTAAGGGCAGCACAGTGACTTAGAGGTTAGAACTGGGGGTCCCTGGTTTGAATCCTGGTAAGGACACTATCTGCATTGAGTTTGCATGTTCACCCTGGGCTTGCATGGGTTTCCTCCCACACTCCAAAGACATACTGGAAGGTTAAGCTACTTGAGGACAGGGACTGATGTGAATGTGCAGTATGTAAAAGATGTTGTCGCTATATAAATACCTGTAATAAATAAATAGTAATACAATATATTTAAGAAGGAAAAAAGTAAGCCAAGTTTGGTAGCTAGTTTACAGATGATAAATTTTCCATAAGGACTAGGGATTCCATTTTCTGGCATGACCTCTACCCACATTTACCAACACTGAAACCTGGCACATGACAGCAATTTGAATTATCTAGTTCTGCATACATAAAGCATCCCATGAAGGGTGTACAAAATACAACCCACGGCCATCATAAAGCTTTGCAGAAGACACCTGCTCATCTAGCTAGTTAACAACAGTACACACATTTTAAAGCATGTTATATGATATACTTCTGTTATATGTTAAACTGACTTGCACATGAAAGATGACCTCATTAAATATGTAAGATCATATTTTAGCTTAAACTAAGGCAGATAGCAAAGGCAGGCATTAATGTAGCTCTTTATTGATTAATATATGCCTAAATGTATTTTTATTTAAATGAAAACAAAGGGGTCTATTCACTAAGCTGCCGAGGGCAGCAAGAGTGAATGACCGATCAGAAGTGAAGTGAGCCGAACACTGTTTTGCTATTCACTTCAGGCTGGTACGGCTGATTTCAGCCGTACATCGGCTGAAATCAGCCGTAGATCGGCCTGCTTCGTGTGGCTTCGGGTCGGCCGAACATGCTCAGCATGTTCGGCCGACCCGAAGTGCAGAAGGAGTTCGATTGAGCCGATCCAACATCTGGATCGGCTGAGCGGAACCTCCGGCAGGCTTCTCACTGCTGTTCGGACTATTCTTAAAGATGCCGACGGCTCTCAGCACGGTTCAGCCGAGCCGATGCATATGCGATCGGCTCGACTGAGCCGCTCGGCCATGATTGGGAGCTGTACGGGCTATTGTGAATAGCCGGTACAGCACCCCTTCGGTTCTACTGAACCGAAGGGGTCCTGGTGCCGAAGCTAGCCGAAGGATCGGCCGAAGCTACGGCCAGATCCTTCGGCAGCTTCGTGAATAGACCCCAAAGTCCCTAAATTTGACTTGATATAAGCCTCTTTCAGTCCACTGTACCACAGCGCTCAGATTGAGGGAGGGAAAAGCAGAACAAGGAGCCAGTCAGTTGTGAGATGAGCTAATCAATCTGCTGCTACTCTTTTCACTCTCCAGTCAAAATCCAAGGGTGGGGAGGAGACCTTTAAGTGCTACTAAACTACAGTAAAAGAAAAAAAAAACAGGTTTCCTGTCCTGCCAGAAATGACTGGGTAGCAGTGTAAATCTCATAGACAAAATTACAAAACCTTTGGCAAGTAAAACAGCTCTCATATAGTTATTTCATATGTGTACTTAGCTATGGGCAGTAGCTCTGGCTACTACAGTACTTTACAGGATCCCTGCTCAAGTACGACATATGCATACTTGCATTGGGCCAGGCTGGACCATTGGGCCAGGCTGGACCAATGTCAGTTTACATAAAACATTAAACCAAGAGTTTCACTTTAAGATGCAGATAACAATTTTTTTATGTCGTTTTTTTTGTCTCACAGAAGAGCAGGCTGAAATATGTCACTTATTAGAAGCGCACTGCACAATTCACAAAGCTAGCACACCAGGATAAGAATTCTTTATTTTCAAACAAGTGACCGCTTTGTTCAGCTGAGTCCAATGAGGTTTGACTAAAATAAAGATCTTTATCCTTGTGTTAAAGCTTTACACAAAGAGGTCCAGTAATACAAAATGTGCATAGCTATTTGTCCAACAAAACTACACCTAGATACCTTTTGTGTGAATTAAACAGAATTTAGTTTTTTATTACTTTAGGGATTTGTGGCACATATTGAATGTTCTTAGTGTATTTTCTTTTATGATCAAATGTTCTTAGTTTATATTCTTTTAGCATCAAGTGTTCTTACAATACAATGTTTCCAGTACTGCTTATGTTTGACGGATAAATCCTTACAATACCATGTATAATAGGTAACACATTCTATTTACATTTGTTTTCAATTTGTTAAATCATTGAGTCAATCTCAATGTCGTCACGGGCTGCATCAGCATTATGGTTGCCCTCAAAGGGCCGGTTGTATCTCTAAGACTTTATAAATGTATCTACTCTTTATTATATTAAATAACTGCCTCTGCATTCAATTGTTACTGGTTTTGGTAATAACTGAATTCCTAGCCCGGAATGTAGAACTCTGGGAAAAATGGCAATTAGAGTCATTGTATGGACTCTCACAGGAATTAATCCATAGAAGCTCCACATTCACAGGAAGGCTGTGATTCACAGGAAGGCTGCCGGGACCTTGCTGGGGACCTTGGCAGCCTTCCTGTGAAACCCAGCACCTGTTTACAGCGCCAACTTCGGTTTAAAAATTGAAAGCGCCGGTATTGGCGCTTAGCATTGGAGACAAGGTGGGGGCAGAGACGAGGGGGTGCTGCAGCTGCAGGAGAGGTGCGAGGGCCACATCAAATGGCCTGGCGGGCTGGATTCGCCCCCCAAGGCTTGTGTTTGACAAAAGTGTTTTAGATTGTACGCTGTTACGGGCAGGGCCCTCCTAATCATCATGTTTTTAATTGTATCGTAACCATAATGTCTTCCTCATTTTGTAAAGCGTTGCGGAAACTGTTGGCTCTATATAAATCCTGTATAATAATATAATAATTTGATACTGGAACAAACAGGGTGTGCAAAATTAATATTACATACACTCTGCGAGAGATCACCTAAATATTAGAAAATAACACAGCATATTTTCAAGAGTGTTTTCTGCAAATGCTGATACATACGTACAATAATTTGTTTTTGAAATAGACCCAATAGAAGAGTTCAGTCATCTCTACCCCATTCATAAAGGGATTTTAAAATTCAAAGTCTGAAATGCTTTTCATATTTCAACAATTTAGGAATCTGATCATTCAAAATTATTAATAGATTTCTAAGACTCTGAAAAAATACAATATAGCTATGCTGTTTAAGAGCCAATAAAATTTATGGATTTTTTTATGTGGACAAATCTGACTATTAACAAATTGATTGTGCTACAGTTTTAGTAAATTTGGTTTGTAAATTATGATGATTCCCAGCTCTAGTATTTGATAAACATGACTGAATTAAATGTATGCATCTTATTTAGATATACTGTGGCAAATGACTATTTCCATAAATTCTAACAGTAGGGGAATCACAGTGTGAAGTTGGTGGATTCCCATAACTTGGATATACAATACACCTGCTTTTTGTATAAACTGGCTTGAATATTATAATACACTGTGTGGCCAAAAAAAATAGTCACCACCTGAATTTAGCTAAGCAAATTGATAAAAGCCTTGCATTTGATAATAGGTCTAAGTTCAGCAACGTTATGCCATCTACCCGAATATACGGAACAACCAGGTTTTTCAATAAATGGATTTCTTCCTCCCTGATGGCACGGGTATATTCCAAGATGACAATGCCAGGATTCATCAGGCTTAAATTGTGAAAGAGTGGTTCAGGGAGCATGAGACATTGTTTTTACACATGGATTGGCCACCACAGAGTCCAGGCCTTAACCCCAATGAGAATCTTTTGGATGTGCTGGAGAAGACTTAACTCAGTGGCCCTACTCTCCCATCATCACTTTTTGAAAAGTTCATGCAACTCTGGACAGAAATAAATGTTGTGACATTGCATAAGCTTATCAAAACAATGTCAAGGTGAATATGTACCGCAATCATAGTAAAATCTGGTCCAACAAAATGTTAGAAAGGTTACAAACAAAATACTAGTGTGTGTGTGACTTTTTGGTGGGCCAGGCAGCGTACAACAGTGATATACTAAAAAAGCACCTTTCACACGAGCACTTAAAACCTGAATTTCCCTGAGACGTGTTACGTACGTGTCCCTAGTGTTACGTTTTTGTAAATTGAAAACAAAAATTAAAGTGCATGTAAACCCAAGAGATACTTTTGTCTATACTGAAGCACATATGCATAGTTACATAGTATTTGAGGTTGAATAAAGACACAGGTCCATCAAGTCCAACCTATTGTGTGTATGTATGTGAAACTGCTGGTGTGTGCGTGTGTATGAGTGCATGTGTGATCTTGTTCTTAAGTGTACCTGTACCCCCGTATGTTATGGTCTCTAAGGAAATCGTCCACAAGCTTTTTGAATGATTCAACACTCTTAGCTGAAATCACTGCATGTGGCAGCGAGTTCCAGACCCTAACCGCTCTAACTGAGAAGAAGCCCCTTCGCCCCTTGTAGAAGACCCTTCGCCCCTTATACCATCTAACTCCAATAGCTTGATTGTTTTTTTTTTACTTTGTATTTATTAAAAAAAGCAGTTGGCAAATGTTCACACAATGGGCAGCACAGTGGCTTCATGGTTAGCTCTCCTGCCTTGCAGCACTGGGGGTCCCTGGTTCAAATCCTGGTCAGAACACTATCTGCACGGAGTTTGCATGTTCTCCCTGTGCTTGCGTGGGTTTTCTCTGGGTACTCTGGTTTCTTCCCACACTCTAAAGACATGCTGGAAGTTAAATTGGCCCAGTATATGTGATAGGGACCTAAGCTTGTAAGCTCCTTGAGGGCAGGGACTGATGTGCAGTATGAAAAGCTATGAGTAAATTGTCGGCGCTATATAAATATGTGTAATAAATTGCATAAATATTAAATTCTTTTATCCAATCATGTGAAAAGCAAATTCCTATTTACATATTTCTTCTACAGATGACTGGATAATTGAAGTGACTCTTCCTAAAATTTATTGTGTGAAGATTCTCCACCCTTTTACTAAATCAGCCCAATGTCCTTACATTGTATGTTGATGAGGAGCAAAGAAACTATCTTTGGATTGATGAAACCGGAAGTGATGCGCTCATGAGGAGTCTCGTTGAAACACCACCCCCACCGCCTCGCCCAGTGGAGGTAGAGGCAGTGACATGAATGCAAATCAACTCTCTAGGAGAAGGTACTTTTAAACATTTATATAAAACAACAACATTTTTCCTATCATGCCAATAATTATCTGCATATATTTAAGTTAATCGTTTGAGGTTACATTTGCTATTTAGCCTTTTTTAAAGTCAACACAGGCTTGCTGCTCTAATATATAAAAAAAAAACTCTTTAGCAAATCCCCCAGCTGAGTTCACGAACAATGGATATTTCATTAAAGAATAATCAATTACAGAAAACATTTTCTCAAGCAGAAAAACAAACTTCCATCCCCTTGCAACATTAGGAGCATTAAATAAAAAAATTTTTGAAACCTTGCAATATTTATGAAATAAAAATAAATCCTTTCTGAATGGACCCCTATGCTTCCAAAATGCAAATTATCATTTAAAAAGTATATATGCTGAAAAGTATATGCCAATCAAAATACACAGCTGTCCACAAATAATATCAGAGTATGTTCACCTACATTAATAATGTTTATTTTTCATAAGCCTTTTTCCTTTTCACTTCAACAGTAGTAAAATATTTTACTTCATCGGCGAAAAGCATGCTCTGAAAATCTCTAGGGCAACAGGGCCATGCCAACGCTGAAAGGTTTCGAATATCAAACTATGCTATTCTGTCAGGGCCTCTGCGATCAATTAGCACATTTCAATGACATGAAAGGTTACAGTCAGACTCATTTATATCACATCCCTTGTGACAAAATGTGGTAACTGAACTGCACCGAGCCCCTGAAAACCGGTAGATTTGGATATAATTGTCTTTAACAAACTTCCAAAATTGTTAATCTTGCTTTCGTTTATATTACACTTTTTCAGATTTAAAAAGGATAACGTTTAAAGTGCACCGCCTTCCACGAAATGCTTCCAAAAACGACCTTTTATGTGTGGTAATAATCATTTGGGCTTTGACTACTCAGCCCATCGTCAGGCATTTCCCCTAAAGCTATACAAATGGGATTTGGTTTTGTTGAAAACCTTGAATAGCTTTAAGTAATAGTATTATATCACAGTTTTGTAAGGAATAATCCTTGTTCCTGGTGGGATAGAGAGTACATATCTCTAGCATACATATGATTAAATGTTTAGTACAATTCATTTTCCAAAAGTACCTCTGTTCCCGAACGGTGTGTGTTTTTTAAATGTACCATAACTGCAAACCTGTCTTTGCATCACACAGCCAATCAGATTAAGGGCATTTACAATAAAAGAAAAACATTTATCTAATGGTCAGTTTTAGATCACTTATTGGTAACAACGTATTCTCACATTCATATTAAGGGGGAAATTTACTAAGCAGAAGGTACACTAGTCAAGGAATCTAGATATTTATCCCGACATACATTAGATGCCTGAAATAAAGGCACATTTGCTTCACCAGTGTAAACAATGACTGCTTTTATAAATGACCAAAACGCTTTGTTTTTAACATTACATTTTAATCACATCATAAGGTAGGCTCACAAAATACAGTTATAGAAGTTTACATATTCTACTTCATTGGGAAAACCTCCCTGTTTAGTACTTCATGTTGCAATGTGAAATATTTACAACCAGACAGTACCTAATTTTAGTTTTTAAGTGCTTTACCAGTTCTATGAAATACGATCAGCAGCTGCAACACTGAGCTATGCTGAATGCATCACAGCTATTTGGGCATCATGCAGAATGAGACAATCTCTATCTCATGGACAGGCCATTCTGATCTTCAGCATGAACCTTGGACTTTTAGTGATGCATTTACTTTACAGCTTATGATGTCATGATTCATCACATACAAAAACTTGTGTTCATATATATGTACCTCCACATACGCAGTAGTAAAAAATGTACTAATGCTGCACGGTTATATGAAGCTTGTGAGTATTTTATTATACTCTTTTTATGACGATATGCACTTTCATTAAAAATACCAATAATTATACTAAAACTATAGCAGATAATTCAAATGATAAACACAGTAATATAAAATACACAAAAAAAAACATAAATATAAAATGTAAACAGAAACAGGGCACGACACTTCAAATGTATCAACCCAAACACAATAAATGATCAACCTGCGTAGTGTATATGATGTATTGTGTGTGCCTAGATGTTATACAACCACATAATAAATCCTATAGAAATAAATACTGAAATAGATATTTTATAATACAAAACGTACATTATTTATTAAACATTCAGCTATGCAAAATGCTGAAACATAAGTAATGCAAAAATGAAATTACAGCTATTGCCTAAGGAACTTTTATAGTTGTGGTAAAAAAAACAAGTACATTAATAAGAAATATAAATTTCTTATTGTGCAGGAACATTACAGTTTTTCGTTATAATTTTACAATAATGATTCGTCTAAATGCTGCTAATACTTCTGGCCTGAATTTGTAATGTGTGAAACTGAATGTTTTTACAGAGAACACATTAATTCAATTAACTTTGTCTGCTTTAATGTGTAGGTAATAATATTTAATGTCCCCGACATCAAACAACAAGCATAATATACCCATTTAAATTGTACATCTCTAGCGTAATTGCAAGAGAAAAAATATATATTTACATTTCCATTATCCATTTAGTCATCGATATGTGATTTCTCCTTTCGTTCTAAGATATCATATTGCTGTGTTTTGGAATAAGGCATCTTTTATTATATTTATGTGGTTTGTTACTACTATTGTTAACTTTTGTATCACACATATTATTAATAATATTATCAAACCATGAAATGACATAAATTCAAGATTTAAAAATAATAATATTTAAGTACATCAGGAGCGCGCTTGACAATGAAGTACTTATGTGGTGGGTAGAGGCACAAAGATAGGAACCAGGAAAGGTGTTAAGTATAAGGGCCAATGTGTGAAATTCAAGTGAAGGCATTTTTTTGCTAGGGTATCAGATTTGCGAAGTGTTGAGATCGGCAAACACATGATGTAGAGCCCATTTGGTTTGAAAACAGAGAATCCTGTTCCCTTCACACTGATCAAATTCAAACACATACACAGAAGCTCCACGTGGAACTGTCTCAACACCAAAACATTGTAGCCCAGGAGCATTCTCTAGGAAAAGGGGAGAAGTAGTGCGGAGAAAAGGAATGGACCAAACACTACTTACATGCATATTTTATTCAGTACATTCAGTACATTCACCTATATACAGATGTATGCTAGAGACAGATTTCAGGAAATTGTGCTTTAGCAGAAAATTGTTTACAAAATTGCAATCCTGAAGTCACCATATTATACTGTATATGCATATGTATACCTAAATATGAAAAAAAACATTATATATATATAGATAGAGATAGGGATAGATAGATAGATAGATAGATAGATAGATAGATAGATAGATAGATAGATAGAAGGACATATATAGATAGAGATATATATCTCTATCTATATATTTATAGATAGATATATCTATCTATCTATATATATATATAATTTTCTTTTCCATACATATAGTCTATTTTCTCACAAAGCTGAATTAAACAAAGCTCTAATAAAGATATAAAGTTTGATAGCATCATTTAAACGACTGCATTTTTCATACTACTACTTACATCATTATCGTTCTGATTTATTAGGGGACACCATAAGAAAAATTATTTTATTTTCTATCTGTAAAGACATGTGCTAGCCTAATATGTCAACTAAGTGAACTTTCAATCTAAAGCAAAACACAGAGGTGGATATCAAGATACCAGCGCTGCATATCCATTACATAATGTCATAAGGAATATCCTCTGCCATTTTTTTTCGGTAATCGAAGTGAAGCTGGCTTATTAAATTAAGGACTGTGGCATAACAAAACTGAAGTCTGTGGCTCAACAGGAGCCTTGTAAGAAGTGGAGAGGGGGGGGAGTATTGCTGTGATTCTAGAGAGCCCAGGAGGCAGGGATGATTATAAAGAGCCCAGGAGGCAGTGATGACCCCAAACAAACAGGACGCCTCCCCTAAAACTGATCAATGTTTTTTCTTGCCAGAAAGTGCCTGGGGTGGGACAGGATAACTCACCTTCTGCTGCTATCTTGCTACCTAATCCTTGCTCTTCTTGACAGGTGGTTTGTTGAAGATCAGCTCCCCAGCGCTGACAGTGGCTGTCCCAGGTTCAGATCACATAGGCAGTCAAAGGAGCCCCAGCTCCAGCATAGAACGCCCCGTCCAGGACGCGCAGGGTGAGGAAGCCAGGTAAACGCAGATGGAATTTAGCGCAGCAAGTCGCTGATCGCACGTGTATAGAAAGCCCCGTTCAGCTGACAATCGCTCCTGGTGCTACTGCTGCTGCTGCTGAAGGCTCTGCACTCATGTTGATCGTCACAGTGCACAGCAGCACCTTGTCATTGGCTCTTTCTCGCGTGGGGAATCAGTGAGGTCACGGTGTGGAAGCAGCATGTGCTGAACTAGAGTAGTTCCTTCTGGTCAGCCCGACTCTAGTGGGTTTTTTTCTTTTCTCCCTTCCCACACAGTGTGAGCACTGCACACAAGTCTACAAGTCCTGTGGAATTCTCTCACGATCCTTCCCCCCCCCCCCTTTCTCCCTCTCTCTGCCTCTCTCCACTCTTCTAGTTCACTCACATTACCAGCTTGTGACAGTGCACAGCTCCCAGTCCTGCTCCTTACACTGTCATACACAGCTCTGTCCTACCACCTCTGCAATTATGGGACCAAAGAAAAAAAAATGACAATTCTCCCTCAACACAGAATACTTTCATATTTTAGTAAGAGCAGAACCTGCTTTTTGCTGCACACCACTAGATGCCACTGCTTACTACATCCATGAATTGCAATTCAGAGGAAAAGTGATGATATCAACTTGACAAAGTGTAGGCGCATGTCAAATATTCCCCCCTTTAGGCAGGTTGGGTATTCAGTTAAAATTCCTTTAGATGCACATTGAGTACTGTTCTTGGGAAAGTTGTATAGAGGAATTATTTCAGCCCAACAATAAAGCATTTTGCAGTATTGGCGCATATAAAATATCCCCTCTTTAGACAGGTTAGGCATTCTTTTAAATTTCCTTTAAGTGTATATTGAGTACTGTTCTTGGGAAAGTTGTAAAGAGGACTTATTAAAATTTTTCCACATTGTAGGCACATACAAAATATCCCCTTTTTAGGCAGATTAGGTATTCAGTTATGATTCTTTTAGGTGTATATTGAGTACCGTTTGTGGCAGAGTTGTAAAGAAATATGATTTTAACCCTTTAAAAACTTTTTTGCATGTTGCAATGCTTGGCAGAGTTATATATATATAGATATATAGATATATCTATATCCATATAGATATAGATATATCTATATATCTA
>NW_017307350.1:220693-241476 GCF_000935625.1 Nanorana parkeri
ATATATGCACAGTATACTGTATATATATATTTTTTTGTTTGTTTACTTTTTTTTGCAGCCCAGCGTAAAATGTTTATCATGTTTATTAAAAATAATTTGTATACTTTTATTGTCATTACATTTGAAATGTGTTAATAAAAATCTAATAAATAAAAAAAACTAGGTACAAAAATATTACCCCTATAGGCCGGATGGGTATTCATTTAAAACTTCTTTAGGAGTTGTTCATGGGAATGTTGTACACAAGAATCTTTTCAACTCATCAAAAACTTTTTCATAGTTAGGTGTATATGAAATATCCCCCTTTGAGGGCTTGTTCACACTATCTGCATTTGGGCTGCACTGAAAAAAAAAGCCAGCGCAGCCCCAACACAAGACAAGGCAGTTTGCCTTGTCATTAGTGGTGACAGTTCACACCACTGTGTTCTGGTGGTGTGCACTTAAAAAAAAGTACCACATGCAGTAGTTTTTGTTAGGCGCACCACTGTGAGATGCAGTACAACCGCATCGCACTGCAGCGAGCCCATAGAACTTAACCAAATGTCACTTAAGACATCTCAATAAAGTTCTAACAAAAAAAACAGCAGTGCAATGTGGCTTGATTGAGCACATTGACATTGTATGGGCACACGCACACCAGCAGCCATGAGTTTGAGCATGGCTGCTGGTGTGAACAGCCCCTTTGGCAGGTTGAGTATTCATTTAAAACTTTTTTTGCAGTGCATATCCATATAAAATATCCCCCTTTGCAGGTTTGGTATTCATTAAAAAAGGAATTTTTTTTATTAACCTATGCAGTGGGGCTACCCCTGCGCTGCAAGAGTTAACTGCTCATTTGTGTCTAGGTTAACAAAAATCTAAGATATACTAACCCAAATCTTAGAGACAGCTTGTTCTTAGACCTTTCCCTGGTGTGTTTCTCCCCCTACTCTGCAGTGGTCTAAGGTCCAGTGAATCATCATGTCTACACACTGTGCATAGACATAAGGACGGTGCGGAACATTCCAATCTGCTGCGGAGGGGGAGGGAGAGCTGTGACAGTGGGCTGGATCAGAGCTTCGGGCAAATCTTTGTTATTTTTTTACCCTAGACACAAATGAACACTTAACCTGTGTAGTGCAGGGGGTAGCAACACTGCAAGGGTTCATAAAAAAATTCCTGGAGTTCTGCTTTAAGTGCTTGTTCACACCATCTCCAGATCGGTGCATTTTTCATCCGCACCAAAAACACATGCACAGTAATTTTAATGGTTTTCAGTGAGGCTCATTCACACCATTGCATTCAGTTCAGGAGCTATTAAAAAAGGAAAAGTTTCATAGGAAAGTTGTATAGAGGAATAATTTCAACCCTTTAAAAAGGTTTTGCAGGTCTTTCAGGTGTGTGCAAAGTCTTCCTTTATTTGCATGTTGATTATCAAAACAGGACTCATGTTTTAAAAATGGCTAGTCAGACCACAGTATATTTTCCTTTTTATACATTAAGGATCCATTCACATATTCATTTGCGTTTCCCATGCGGCTTTCCGTGCGGAAGACCCCACGGCATGAAAACGCTAAAATCTTTACATCTGCACGGATTCTGCTTGTTTGCTGCTATTACTATAGCCGTGAATGTGCGGAATCCGCCCCTGAAATCATGCTTGGACTATTTTGTGGGATGTGCAGTTTTGTACCGCGTGGTCCCCGCAATAGTCTGAACAATGCACATTAAAATGTTTACAGCAGTTCCACGTGTATTTGTACGGTAGGGTGACCATTTCTCTCTCATTTCGGGAGGACAGTCCCCAGATTGAGGAGACTGTCCCTGGACAAAACTGGAAATGTCCTCAGGAACATAAAATACATTTTTTTTTTTTTATACTCACCTGTATGAGAGCCGCAGCTCTCCTATCACAACACAAGGAATGTATAATTAATACAGTAATGGCATTCATACTTCCATCCGGCTCTTAAGACTTAACTTTTATTTACACGGTTTTAAAATGACAAATAGCCTGGAGTTCTGCTTAAACATTTATTAATAAATAAAACTTTTAAGAAATTGTCTAAAATGGAAGTAGTGTAGCGGGGTTTGGATAGCATGAGAAAGACTAAGAACCTCATTTATCTTCCTGTATGCTAGGCTTAAAGGTAATGTAGAGTAAGACAACCGATTAAAAACGACATATTCCATATGTGGTTGACCTTATGTGTTGTTATCCTGTTGGGCAGAGACATTGTAGTAGCTAATCTAACTTGGTCCTTGTTGCTAACCTGCATAACTCTCCATTTCACGAAAATAACAAAAAAAAAAAGGAAGCTTGTCCTTTAAAAAAAAAAAAAAAAGCTCAAGCTAGTCTTAAATGTAAAGAATGTAATGTAAAAAAAAAACTTGTATGTAAAAAAATGATGTGTGGTCCCTACAAAATTCATCCTAGGCACGTATCTGAGATAGGAGGCTGGTATGGATTTTATGGGGAACCCCATGCAAAATGACAAAAAAGTGGGGTTCTCCATGTATATCAAAGCCCACTTCACATTAGGGTCACGCCCTCTCACATTAGGGGCCCCCTTCACATCAGAGTGCTCGCTTTACATCAGAGCCCCCCTTTGATATCAGAGTTCCTCCCCTTTTACATCAGAATTCCCCCTCTACATCAGGTTTCCCCCTTAACACCAGAAGTCCCTTCAAATCAGAGTCAGCAGTTCAGTATCAGAGTCCTACCATCAAATCAGGAGCTGCAGCTGCTGCAGCATGGCAGTGAGCGGGAAGTAGAACTGGCTTGGACTGAGGCGAACTTCCATCCTCTTCTGAATGGACCCCACCCTCCCTAGATTAGCATCATTCGTTTCCTTGGTGCTGCCATGGAAAGGCATGATGCTGTGTGAAAATTTCAAGGCACTCCTGAGGAAGCCAGACAGCGTCCGGGTTGAGAAAGGCTGCTGTAGAGCAGTGGTTGCTAACTAATAAGGTATGGGGCCTCCATTGTTGTCACCGACACAACCAAAGGGCCACACATACTCTAGAATTCATAAAGAGTTTCGTAGATGTGACAAGTTTTGCATGGAGGCATGTGGGGGATGGCCCATACTGGACCTATCTATCCTCAGTGCCTGTTCAGCTCCTGGGCTGCACAGTATCATTGGGTGCTACAATGCTGTTGGCTGCATAGCATCATCATGTTTCTTTATCTGCAAACTGGAAGTCATTCTTTTTGAACTTGTTGTAGCTAAAGTGACACATTGTGAAAGAATAACCTGAATCTGTTGCACATGGGAACTGTTAACAAAACTTTAGCAAGGTTTTCATAAGTTAAGTGCTTGACTTTTTAAAGGAACCATACTTCCATCAAAGTGTCACAAACGCTATATAGAATTGCCCCCAAAACCACACCTGTCTCCAGAGACTGGAGACAGGTGTGGTTGGCGACTAAAAACATTCTGCAGTAGAGAGTGAAAAGAAAATGTATATATGTCGAATATTAAAAGGGTCAAGAGGTGTTACAATAAATGGAGGGGTAATTTAACCGGGGATCCCATGCATCTGTAGGTGATCTTTAAAGAGAACCAATCACAGCTTGGCTTATGCAAGATTTATCTTACATTCTTGTAAGTTTACAGGCTTACTTATGAAGGAATGAAGGGTTGAATTAGCTTTAGTTACTTTGAGTCTGACACTTCAGCCACAGAGGCAAGGGTATGATGTCAATTTAGGGCATTTTGTTTCTGTCTTGTCAACTGCCTGACCTTTAACAATCAAATCAACAGTTTCACTTGTGTTGGCCCTCGCAGCAGCTTATACTCACCTTTCCTTCTCTTTGCCACGGCTCAATTCACTGTTCAGAGTGAAGAGAAGTATCTGGTAATTCCAAGTAAAGGAGGGCATGTACCTCACTCCTCTTTCCCTTCGAGATGAGAATACTCAGCCCTGTGTAAGCTCTAGGAGTGACTTTGAACTTAGGGCTAACTTTCTTTACTGACAGTGGGGAATGGAGCAACACATGAGCAAAGGGAAGATAAACTGCTGCAGGGTCTGACTTTACAATAAAACTGTTGCTGTGCTCTGCGTGGGAAAAGTATTTGTCCGAGTTAACCTATCCTTCCCAAATTATCCTAACTATTTCATTTGAATTATTTGAACAATACCCATTATCATATAAACTAGCATGCACATTTTTATTTTAAAAAACTGTAGCCAAAAGTTTTGCCCTAAAAAAACTATTATGTGGAAGGAAAAAGGGAGCAGGCATATTTTCAAGGATGACCAAAGGCTGTAAAGTAGTATTCCCAGAATGAGATCACTTTTATGTAAAACTAGATTATAATTAAATCGTAGACGCTCTTTAAATTGGAAACACACAAATATATCCAACGTGTATTGATCTTCACATATTTGCAAGGGATTTTTTTAAATGTATGGGATTCCACAGGTGCCGTTTGAGACATCTTTAATTGGACAGCTATGGGTGACATCTGTATCAGATCTGGAATTAAACACTTACACCATAAAGAAGTTGGGATACAAAAGTAAGGGGCAGTTGTAAAGCGCTGAGAGCTGCCCTAAATACATTTACAAAATTCAGAGCTACAGCCAAACAATCCATTAGTCACTTCCAGGATCTAGAATGCTGCTGAATTACTTCACATTTAGGTCTGTATGTTTAAGTAACTTCACAATAACATATAAAGTTTCTTCAGGCTGTGCTTCAGATACACAGTGCCTTTAAGTCATAGCCAGCATTACTTAATGTTACTATGACTACTACCACAATCCACTTCTTAACAACATGAAAAACCTCATTAGCTACACTTGAGGCTGGACACTCACATTTATTTTAATTAAAATGTACTTTAGTGCATTACTGGCCTACTGATATGTGCTAAGATATGGTAAAATGTAAAATGTGGAAATAATGAGCTATCAAATGTTCAGTGGAAATCATTCATACATTCACCACCACATTGTTATATATGTGCAGTAGAGATCAAAGGATACAATATATATATAGATATATATATATCTATATATATATCTATATATATCCATATATAGATATATATAGATATATATAAGAATTTGATTTCTGGTAATGTTTGAAAGGTTTGTTGGAGGAGTAAGGTTAAATATACCGAAAAAATGAAATACCGTAATCCGATTTTCTTGCATTCAAGGGAGTGACTCAGATTCCCCTCTGAATTTCATACAGTGAGTTTTATGATATTTATCATAACTACCCTATATTTTCCAGCTGTGTGTTCACATTACATTCTGTTCAGAATAAGAATGTTGCTTTCCATCACATCTCTTTTTCCTTTCTGTTCTCAGCATTTTGGGAGTGTGACAGATTTTTTATGTTCCTTAATAATAAATAAACTTCCAAATTTCCAAATTTGACTAAAGAATAGTGGTCCAAGAGGTAAGCTAAAGAAGCCACAGTAAAACCATAGACCGAACCATATCAGGTCACATGCCCATTGGGACAGAACCTTGCAGGGGGAAGTGGGCGGCCGGGCTCTGAATGTAAACAAACAGGCTGGGGATCCTGGGTAACGTAATTTACCATACATGACCGTATTTAGTCAATGACGTCAACCAGGTTCCCCTACTGGTATGTTGACATTCAGCAGCCATTGTCGCTTTTTGTTTTTGATATTGGATCTACATGCATAGATAATGTGATTGACATTGGACATTGATAATGAAGAATTTTTTCTGAAGTATAGATATTTTAATTTTCAATTTTTTTTAAGGGATTGAGCTACAAGAAGTACTATATACCCACACTGACCCTGCACTGTGCGTCACACTGACCCTGCACTGTGCGTCACACTGACCCCTGCGCTGTGCGTCACACTGACCCCTGTGCTGTGCGTCAACTGACCCCTGCGCTGTGCGTCACACTGACCCCTGCGCTGTGCGTCACACTGACCCCTGCGCTGTGCATCACACTGACCCCTGCGCTGTGCGTCACACTGACCTCTTCGCTGTGTGTCACTCTGACCTCTGCACTGTGCGTCACTCTGACCTCTGCGCTGTGCATCACTTTGACCTCTGCGCTGTGCGTCACACTGACCTCTGCCCTGTGAGTTACATTACTGACCTCTGCACTGTGCATTACATTACTGACCTCTGCGCTGTGCGTTACATTACTGACCTGGCTGAGTTAAGTCTGGGGCAGGGTAGGGGTTAGGTTGGGCAACTGGTGGCGAGTAACTTTTAAGGCCTGGCTAGTAGCTCAGGACTTGAAATTTTGAGCCCTGCTGTATGTTATATATAGTATTTGTGTCATTTAAATTTTGTTAGTTGCATTTAAAGACCAACCTCCTGCTGAAAAGTATTTTTTTTCCGTGGCTAAATGTTCCTCATGGTATTGTACCCCCTTAGTGTTTGGGCACTATGTTTGCGGATTTAATGCTGGATTCAGAGAAAATGCAGTAAACCAACGCCTGGCTTCCATGATTGGCTAGCAAGCCGGCTCTTTGCTTTCTCATCATAGTGACGAGAAGCATGGGGACAGCTTCCTTGCTAATTGGGAAGCCGGGTGGCGAGTCTTTACATGCTGCCCGGCTTCCTGGCTAATCAGGAAGCCAGGTAGCGAGTCATTAGACGCCGCCTGGCTTCCTGAATGGGACTTCCGGTACCCAGTATTCGGTATCGGTGAGTACCAAAAAAACTTCGTACTTGGTACCGAAATACCGGTATTGGCGCATCCCTAATAATCACCCAAACAGCTGATTGCTCCCTGTTTTTCTGGTCTCTGAAGTCTGTCTCCTTCTATGCTGCAGCATTTGAATGTTCCTCAGTCTCTATACTGTGCATAGAATGTGATGTTTTATGGGACCTTAGACTGCTAGTATAACTTTTTTGTAGCATCTAGACTAAAGCGAGCAGTTAACCCTTGCAGTGTGGGGGGTTGCCGGTTCAGCATGGTTTAATAAAAGTTTTGCCCACAGTTCTTCTTTAAGTCTACAAGAACCTCTCACTAGAAAGTCTCAGTAGAACCTCTGTGAGCTTTATATTGCTTTCTGTCTGGTTTAGAACATCTGTCGTTAGTGGTGCTGTCACTATCTCCATGAGGGAGATTTCCTAAGGGCAATAGGTGTCTAAAAGCAGGAAGGAAAAATTCTCCTGTAATAAGAACATTTAGAAGTTCTCTCTTACCCTCATTTTATCCAAAATTGGCATAAATTTGTCTGGAATTGGGCTTTAATTTACATAACAATGGACAGAAGAATATTTAATTATCTGATTTAATATATGTGATAGAACTGAAGTGAAAGTTCATGAACCCATCGCACTCCTGACTGCTTAGTCCAAAAGCAACTGGTGGGTGCTGCGGTAACCAACGGATGGTGCCGTGACAATCACAAAGTAAAGATGGGGCTTCGGCACTCCAAATAGTGAATAGTGCGTCTTTTATTGACGTTAATGCAGCATATCATATAAATGCAACGTTTCGGGGTCATGCAGGATCCCCTTCTTTAGGCAAGACATGTTCCTGAAGTGAGACACGTTTTGCTCGGGCTAAGGCTATACTATTAATTTAGTCAGTTTGATTTAATAATGGAGAAGAGAAAGTTCACTTAGCAAAATGTAGCTGTGTTCATTAGATATACCCAATCATATACAGAGGGTTTTGTATTGTTTAAAATTAACTTGACTTCCGCAAATTAACCCCATCGAATACAAGCTTTTAGACTATTCTGAGGTTATTTACCATTTGCATAAATGTTAAATTAACAAATTCCCCAAAAAAATTCTGATTGTTTACATAACAAAGCAGAATTGTGGTGTATGGTGTTCTGGACTGGAGCTGATTGATTGATTTTTTTCAAGCTTGATACAGTAATTTGTTAATAAACATTTGGTACTTCCACTGTGTTAAGGAAATTACATTTCATGGATAATTTACCTTTCAGAAAGGCATTTCCCTAAAAATAATGTTTAAATTAATAGCCGGAGTGAGTACAGGATTTCAAAACATTTGCAATAATTACTGCAATTTATTAGGCAGGTGTTTCCCAAATGTAAAATGATTATGGAAATATGATATTTAACATGCATACAGTTTTGGCAACTCCATTTGTTTCCTAAAGTCCAGGCACAAGAAAAACCAAGTACTATTCATTTGGAGGTTCAGTGATCTATGATGGCCATGAAAAAATAGAATGCCACACCCCTAGTGCTTTAAGAAAAATACATTTTACAAAACATGAGAGAGATGAAAATTAATAGAACAAATCCTACAATTCAAAAGTATGTAATGTAATATTAACAATATATTACATTTCAGTACTGTCCACTTAGTTTTCTAGTTCCAGGTACCCAATTCTGGAGAAAGCCTGTTGTGACCTTTGGGCTCTATTTGTTTTATGTTTTGTACTCTTTGATATGTGTTTGAAAACATTTTATTACGTTAAAAAAAACCAAAAACATTTATGAAATGATATATTAAATTAATGATAATATTACAATTATCATTCCAGAGCATAAGATATCATACGTGCAATGTATTCTGCCAATTAGTATTCTGCGATTCATATGGCTTATAAAATATGCATGGACAGCACAGAGAATAATCTGACATACTGCATATACATAACATAACATAGTAACATAACATAGTATTTGAGGTTGAATAAAGACATAAGTCCATCAAGTCCAACCTGTTGTGTGTGTGTGTGTGTGTGTGTGTGTATGGGTCCATGAGTGTTCTCATTCTTAAGAGTACCTGTACCCTTGTACATTTCGGTCTCTCAGGAAGTCGTCCAAAAGCCTCTTGAATGATTCCAGATTAATTGCGGAAATTACCGCTTGAGGCAGTGAGTTCCAGACCGTAACCGCACAAACTGAAAAGAACCCCCTTCGCCCCTTGTGTTCAAATTTTTTTTCTACCAGTTTTAGGTGGTGTCCTCTAGTCTTTGTTACGGAATTAATCTCAAATAGTTTGTTGCTAATGTTGCTATGACTATGGAACATTTTGTACATGAAAATCATGTCCCCCCTTAATCTCCTTACTTCCAACGTAAACATGTTTAAATTTAGTAGCCGTGTCTCATAGCTCTGGTCCTCCATCCCCTTTATGAGTTTGGTCGCCCTCCGCTGGACTTTCTCCAGTTCAAGGACATCCTTTCTGTGGACCGGTGCCCAAAACTGCACCGCATACTCCAGGTGGGGCCGAACCATTGATGTGTAAAGTGGCAAAATTATAGACCTATCCCTGCAAAACATTCCCTTCTTGATGCAGGACAAGATTCTACTAGCTTTGCTTACAGCAACCTGGCACTGTAATCTATTATTTAGTTTGTGGTCTACAATGACCCCCAAATCTTTCTCCATTTCCGACTTCCCTAGCGGCATACCCATAATTGTATAACCCATTTGCCTATTATTCCTCCCAAAGTGCATAACTTTGCATTTATCGACATTAAACCTCATCTGCCACATAGTTGCCCATTCCCCTATTTTATCCAGGTCCTCCTGCAATGATACACTATCTTGGACTGTTTCTATTACCCTCCCAATTTTGGTATCGTCAGCAAACACTGAGATATCGCTGTGTACTCCGTCCCCGATGTTGTTAATAAACAGGTTGAAAAGCATGGGTCCCAGCACAGAACCCTGAGACACACCGCTAATGACACTAGCCCAGCCTGAAAGGGCGCCATTTATTGATACTCTCTGTACCCGTTCCTTTAGCCAGTTCTCTATCCATGTACACACCCTTCCATCTTTGCCCACAGCTCTTAGCTTGTATAGTAAGCATTTATGAGGTACCGTATCAAAAGCCTTAGCGAAATCCAGGTATACCACATCCACAGACCTCCCCCCATCCAGATCTCTACTTACCCCCTTGTAAAAAGTCAGTAGGTTAGTCTGACAGGAACGGTCCTTCCTAAACCCATGCTGGTTGTCATTTATTTTGTAATTTTCCCGCACAAATTCTACTAAGTGGTCCTTAATCATTCCCTCTAACAGTTTACAAACTACCGATGTAAGACTAACTGGTCGGTAATTCCCAGGTTGGCATCTTGCTCCCTTTTTAAATATTGGAACTACCGTAGCCCTCCGCCAGTCACTCGGAACTCTACCAGTCATTAGAGAGTCCTTAAAAATGAGGAATAATGGTCTAGTTATAACCTCGCTTAGTTCCTTAAGTATCTTGGGGTGTAGATTGTCCGGTCCCAACGCTTTATTTGCATTAAGTAGACTAAGTCTTTGTTGTATCCCGGGTTCCATCAACCACTTGGCTATATTTTGTGATGAACTATGTGTTTTATTATCGGTGTCAAACCCGTTTCCCTCCTGAGAGTATACTGAGGAGAAAAAAGTGTTCAGCACTTCGGCCCTCTCCTTGTCGTTTGTGACCAACTTCCCATTTTTGTCCTTTATTGGGCCTATCTGCTCCTTTCTCCCCTTTTTACTGTTTATATATTGGTAACATTTTACAAATGTAAAGATTTGCCGTCTGGCTTCCTGCTTGGTCGAGAAGCTGGCCAATCACAAAGCCAGGCGTCGGGTCATTACCCGCCCCCCCTCCGACTTTCTGATTGGCCAGAAAGCCAGCTCCATGCTTCCATGTCACCTGGTGATGAGGGAGCATGGAAACGACTTTCCTGCTAATCGGGAAGCCGAGTGGCGAGTCGTTACATGCAGCCTGGCTTCCCGTCTAATCAGGAAGCCAGGTGGCAAATCATTACACGCCTCCTGGCTTCCTTAATGGGACTTCCAATATCGGTTCTCGTACTCGATACCGAAAAAACGGTACCGGTGCATCCCTAGAAAACATTAATAATATTGCAAAAATCAGTAACCGAGGAAGGATTTTCCAAGGCGTAAACAGTCATCCACAGCAGTATAAACAATAGAACATCAGGTTCTCAGATCACTAGGCACCACCACCCCACTCTTTGTGGGTGCTTGGTTTGTTTTTAGGGCCACCACCTTTTTCTAGTGTTAATTTCAATGGAAAATTTGGATACAATTTACCTTTTCTAGGTATAACACCCTGTGCAAGCAGCTAACAATACAGGTACATATGTTCTGACCAAGTGTGTGCTGCAAAAGCTCATCCGAAAAATCAGCACTGCTTTTAAAGCATAAGGAGTGCTATTACTTCCAACACTGTACTTGTGCTACTGAATTGACTGCTTGCCTAGCAAACTGAACTGTCTGCTAAAAGAAAAGCAAAAAGGACCATGTTTCCAGCAACTGTAACTTTTTTTATCACCCTCTTATATTTCATCCCCTAGAAAGACAAGGGCAAACATCTGAACCCCACAGAGATCTAGGACTAGGAGCATATCTGCTGGAGTGCTTTATGGCCAAGTATTTGACCAAGTATGTTGACCAAGTATTTGATGCTACGTGTTAGATTGTTTGAAGTCCACATTGTCTTGATGAACAAATCCTGAACTTCGTTCACTTCTACCTGCCCTCCAATTACATTACCCAAAGTTTAGTATGTGAAGTTCTTTTTAAAACATGTTTCATTTTCTGTGTCATCCTCTAACTTGTTGCATTCTAAAAAAATCATAAGACAGTGTAAAATATTTTCACACCTAGTTTTGCCTTCTTTTGATACTGATAAGGTCATCATATATTTTTTTTAATTTAAAACTATCTTTCAGTGAAATATGCTATGCTCTGCACTGTGGTTGCAACATTTTTCTCTTGCGTGTAAAATAAATGGCTTTGAAAATGAATAATTCATAATTGATTTGCAGATGAGATCCTCGCATTGCATCCTTGCAAACTCCTTCTGCACTTTGGGTCGGCTGAACATGCCGAAGCCACACGAAGCCACCCGATGTACGGCTCATTTCAGCTGATGTACGGCTGGAATCAGCCATACCAGCCTGAAGTGAATAGCCGAACAGCGTTCGACTCACTTTGCTTGGGGTCTCCAGTTCTCCTTGGGTTCGGCATTTTTCTTCCCAGATATCTCCCAATATCTGCCATCATTCTGGTATCTGCCTCAAGATTCACTCAAGGTCTACTTTTTCCTCTGGCTTTGGGGTTCCAGACAAAGTCAGTCTGTTAGTGCTTGCTGCAAACTTGCAGAGGGTTTGATCAACTTATCTACAATATCTAGTCAGTAGTTTTCCTTTTGTAGAACCCTAACTTGTTCTCTGCCAAAACGTGCTGTTCCTGATGATGTCAGCCCAGCAAATTTTAAATGTCCTTCATAACAAACAAAAAATGTCCTGATCGAGACCTGAGTAGAATGGTGCCACACCCCTGTAATGTAATTCACTAAAACAATAGAGGTAAGTAGGGCTTTTGAGGCACCAGATGACAAATCCAAAAAATAAACAATATATTAAAAGAATTCTCTTTATTAAATAGAACAGTTGATTAAAAGACCTAAAATCTCCTTATACATGCTAAAATCATCCTTGTAGCATGATACCTCCAGTAACAGCACTCTACTCCATAAAGCAATGAGGTGGGTGAACCACAGATAAACATGATTAGAAACTGATGGACACAACCTTAGAGATGGGGTAGTGGTCAAAATGCCAATGCAAATTACTCCATTGGGAACATGATTACAAAGTATTTCAACATAATAGGTATAGGTTACTATAATCATGAATGTTCTCAAAATATGTCAGAGCAGCCTCTTCTAGTAATGGAGGAGTGATGAGAGTCTCAGCGCGTTTCACGCTCACAGCGCTTCCTCAGGAGATGGAGGAAATCAAGAAGCATAAAGGTAGGTAGTGTGCATTCACCTGAACCATACCATGTAAGACCGAGAATCCAGGAGTAACAGGCAGAGATCAGTCCCCCCAGAGATGGTGGAAATGGGAGCAACAACATGAATAAGGATCCCTGATTAGACCCTTTAGAAAAAACCCCTATGGCAGAGGCAGCCACAAAACAAAGGGTCCTCACACTATAGTGTACTCCCAGGACCGTCGGCGTCCATGAGGCCGCTCTCTTGTATTCAGCCGAAGAGTAGCCTCGTGGACAGCTATCCTGGGATGCTATGATTCCATAGGGATGGATAGGAATATAACTTTGGCCATAATAAGAGCATTATTTTTGGCCCATAAGCTTTTGGCTCAAAAATGGCTCTCGGCATACCCCCCACGGTGGAGAAATGGATAATAGAAGTAAAGTATATAAATATATGCGATTTGAAAAACATACTTATCGATTGAGAAATCAGTTCAATAAATTTGAGTTGATGTGATCAAGATGGGTAAATATTGAATATGGGTAGAATATTTTTTTGATATGTATTTTCTTTTAAGTTTTTTTTTCTCCCTTTGAGAATTTGTATTATCCAACCAGTACTGTTCTGGAAGTATTTTTCTCTCTTTTTATGTTGTTGTTGTTGTAATGTTCTGTAATATGGCATGATGACTAGGTAAAAATGCACTTATTGTTATTTGATTATAAAAAAGAAGGTTATATATTTAAAACATTTCAATAAAGAGCATCTAAGAAAAAAAAACACTTTTAATTATAAATGCGCACTGGACAGCTGTATTTTTCTTTTACATATAGAGACTACACATCCGTTTAGTAGTGCTTCATAACGACTGTGCCTAGCAGATCCTCTTAGGCATGATTCACACCTAGGCATTTTTGAGCAGTTGGAAAAGTGTTTTTAAACGCCCAATACAAGAAATCTAATGATGGCCCCTATTCACACCTAAGCAGCAAAACGCCAGCAGGAAGATGCTAAATGCCCAAAAAGGTACATGAGCTTCTTTGGGCAGTTAACAGCATGTTTTTGCCCCTTAGACTTCAATGTAAATGCCCGAAAATGTGTGGCAGAAGCATGTTGCACGTTTTGTGTGCATTTCTGCACATTTGTACGCGCATTCGTCCATTGCCTGCAATGTTTCTTGAGCTGCCAGTCAAAACACACGTCCTCATGTACGCGCTTAGGAAAGCGCTTCAAAAATGTGCAAAATGCGCATACATGTGCAAAGAACCGCACGCTAAACAAACTAAAAAAAGTATGCTGCCTAGGTGTGAACGCGGATTTAGGGGATTCCGCACTCTGATCCCTTTTCTCTCGAAGGGACCTCTCAGGTTTTGGATCTGTTTAAAAATATGTATTCAAAGGTAGCAAAAAAAGAAAGATGAATCCTCCAGGATGATCCAGAAGATTGTTAATAATACACATTCTTTGCAACGGGCACATGTAATAAAAATACAAGTGGCAAAGATTGTTTTAAGCTTGCAACTGCACTTCCTCAGGGTAACAAGTTATGTTTATTATGGGATGTTTTATCACAAGAACAAAGCAATCATATTTTAATGGGACTATTTAAATACCTTATTCTGTTACAGCAAAGTCTGGATATTAATAAACCTTTGCTTTATTGGCACCTTTATAAATACACTTTTCCAGAAAAAGTGGATTCCTCCCTTTAAAGATTTAAAACATCACAGACAAACCTCCAGACAAAAAAAACAAAAAAACTTCCCTGCCTTATTTCCTTCTCCATTTATAACATTTCCTAAATAAGACATCAGGAAATGCTGGGGGAAGGGGCACAGAACAGAAACCAAAAGTGGGTGGAGCTAAACACAAAATAAAAATGTAAAGTCAGGAACTTGGTGCTTGGTATATTTCATCAGGGTATAAATTAACATATTGGCTCAAAACCACTTTTCATTCTCATTTCTACAGTGGATTGCGGTAAAAGTAACACGACTGCATGCTACGTTTGCACATCTAATATAAAATAAAAATTCTGAGCAGTACATCAAGCTTACTTGCTTGGAATGTACCCTTGCATGTCTGGCTCGGTTTTGTTCCTTCAAAGGGTAATATATCATATTTACCTCTTTTAATACAGTCATAAAATATACAGAATACATAAAAAGAAAACTGCAAGTAGTAGGCAATCAAGCATAGAACAGCCGAAGCACATAGTATATTTATAGACATCAGCTCATAGTGTCTGTGCTGGACATTTCTTCATGTGTCTAGTTACCCTTTAGGATATGAGCTAATACCACAACAGTCCCACAGTAGTTTTCACTCTCAATGGATTCTTTTACTTGTCAAGTAGACCAACGATGGCTTTAAACCAAGTTCCCAAAGGTGAAAGTACAACTGCAGCTATTCAACGTATCATTTCCTTTCTGAGAGATCATTTCCTCTTGGCACCAAGACCTTTGCTTTTGTCTTTCAACAAAAATGTTATTTAATCTCTGTGCATGGTCAAACATAATGGATCATGAGATTTAATAATTTTTCTGCCATTGTTTCCTTTCCTAAAATAACTTATTTGTTCCCATTAAAACATAGCTCCAGTTCGAAGTTTCTAGCAATAGTTTATATTTATAATGTTACCCTAAAAAAACAAAACAGTTATATAAATTGTATACATACAATAACAGGAAAGCAAATATATTAAAAAGTTAAATACTATAGATTTATGCTAAGAAATAAATCTACAGTGTGAGTCAGTAAAATTATTAACATGCTAATAAATTTGAGGTGTGTTTGCAATTTAACAGAAATAGTAAATTTTTATGAAACCACTACCATCAGCCCCTATATTTCCACTGTTTTATCAGAATAAAAAGACTTATTCTAAAATATTTAAGATATTTGCAACAACTTTAATTGTTGGAATAGACTGGCCCACCTAGACAGACTGTTTCTGACTTATAGCAAGATATTAAATATCTTAATATGTTTTTCTTAATTGATGATAGCCTATTTTGACTATTGTAAGTGTTGGTAACTTTTCAAAGCTTTAGGGGACTGGCCTTACTACCAAACCTATAGCCTTGCACATGACAGAAATAGATTTCTTATAACTCTGAAGCTTATTGCAGCGAAGGAGCACTGGTGAAATACAGCAGTTGTACTATACAGACATTCCTAACTTACCGACTTACCTGTTTTGCGACCACTCGCACTTACGACCGACCTCCAAACTTACTGGGGGAACTTGACTTCTCGCCGGCGGAAGTTATGAACTCCGTTCTTCACTCCGGGTCTCGGTAAGTATTTTATTGCCCGATGTACAGTACACTGTTCAGTACTGTACATCTGCAACTCTATACAGTACTGTACTAATGCAGTACAGTACTGTATAGAGTTCCTTACTTAACGACCAATTCGTTTAACGACCTGGTTGTGGGAATGGAACTCGGTCATTAAGTGAGGAATACCTGTATTAAATTATTGTTACAACAGATAAAATATAATAAAAATAACAAAGTAACAAGACCTGGGGCTAAGTCTTTGCTTTTTAACCTCTTGCCGTCCGCCCGTAGTAAAAAAATGGACGGACGGCACTGCTACATCTTCAGTTCTACTGAACCGAAGGGGTCTGGGGCCGAAGCTAGCCAAAGGATCGGCTGAAGCTACGACCAGATCCTTCGGCAGCTTCGTGAATAGACCCCTAAGCGTCCCATTAACTTACCAAAATATATGGTCACTTAACACACTGGATCAGGAGTCTCTTTTAACTGCAGAGCAAGATAGTCTTTTTTCAGGTATCCACACCACATCCTATTGCGTGGCAGGGTCCTCCCAGGATCCAGCAGACTGCATTGGCATGATGCAAGACTGGATGGCGTGTGCACAGGCTACATCAATGGATCTAATTGAATATCCCTAAGGCCCCAGAAAGGTTTTTTTTTCTGTAGCATTTTCTGGTACAAAGATACAATGCCCCTTCTGTTCAATGTCCGTTGTCACCAATTTTAGTTGGCTTGATGATCTCATGATGGGAAGCCCCAACTCTGCTAGCAGCCAATTGGCAGGATACAGAAGTGGATTAGACTAGTAAGAAACCTGCCACAATCACTTTTGTTCCTCCTGAAAGCTGGCAAGAGATTCCAGCTCCCAGTTACCTATTCCTTCCCTCTCCATTTATATGAATCGGTAACATCAACAAAACAAACTTAACAAGTTTTTTGAGCATCCTGCAGATAGCTTGCCTTAAGGGCATGAATGTCCACCCTTTTAAGTCTATGGGCAATGTGAATGATGACAGTATCCTCCAATAGTACATTTGTTTCACACCATTGCGAACAGGTAGAAGCTTAGAGTTCTAGCTGAAGGAACAAAAATGAATTTGATGTCTTGTTAGTAGAAATTATCTTTTTTTCGATCAGCCAGTCATATAAAACTTTATTGCACATGCCAACTGCTTCATGACAATAGAAAAGTTTCATGGGACACCCTAACTGAATGAAAGAGATATTGGGTAAACAAACATTAGCTCTGGCAACTGCAGGCAGGTTAACACAAAAAAAAAAATCATTAGAGATCTTCTTCATAGTAAGAGCTGCCACATGATAAGTTTGCATAAGGCATTCTTACATCTAAGCCAGTAAGCAAAAAAGAACCAATAATGTAACTGACCTCTGGCTAAGACTGAAATATGATCAGAAGATATCACAATATTGATTAAAGTGCTTGTTTACATATACAGATGAGCTCTGAGTGGAGAAAACCAAAATGTATTACTCTGAGAGTGCAAAAAGCACTCGGAATATGTTTTAATACTATTTAAAATCATATTTGCATAAAAGGTGTGTTGATCATAACATTAATTTTGCAAGGAGTAAAGGTCTTTAATACATAAGGGCATTAGTTTATTCTCAGTATGGCTCTGTGTTTCAGTACTCTCTGAAGATGTAAGGCTAATGTGGAGGAAGGCATTTAAGGATAGGAGGGTGACTACATCAATGCAGACAGATTCTGCAACCGAGGCTTAAATATACATTGTGTAGCATGTAGCAAAGTGTACATTTTTATTCAGCCCAGTACATTCCCATGGGCATGGCATCACTAGATTTTTAAAGCTGTGTATATGGTACCTAAAATATCAAGACAGTAACATCATGCATAACCTCCAATAAGCCATGCAGTTAAGACTAGACTACATCTGCATGCAGACACATAGAAGGGCAAATATGAATAATCTAAATCATGCATGTGAAACTCAAGTTCAAGGTAGGGTTGCAAAGACAACTAGCAACTTTATCTGTTTTCCCCAATATGATAAAAATAATTTTACTGTATAGCACCTTCTGTAGCTCCAAATTAATGTGCAGCACCTTCTTTAGTTCTAGCTCACTTACCAGGATCCAAAGACAGGCTATTTAGAGATCTCAGCACCCACTACTGACAAATCACGCTCGGTAGGAGGTGTCTGCTAAGCATACACATAAGTATATGCATCCATGCCTACACAAAAAGTAGAGAGAATAAAAACTAAATAAAAAATAGTGAAAAACCCTGACCACAAGTTAATGCATCTGGCCAACTTCCAATCTACAGCATCCGGGAAATAAAATGTCATATGTAATGTCTTTAAATTATGTATCTATTTAGGTAATTTCAACATCTCATTATTTCCCAGTAAGAAGTGGCTGCTTTGAAGCCCTATGTGCTAATCAAACTGTGATTGTATGGTAAACTGCGGTGCAGTGTGGCTCTCAGACATGTGACAATTCAAAAGAGCTGCTGCCAGCTTTGATAAGTGAGCCATGCAGCAATTAGATATAAGCTCAATGAAAGTCAGTGCACAGTCGGGGGCGTCATCAGCAGCACCAGTAACACCTGAAGGAGCTGCAATTTCTACAATGCCATCCAACATCTGCTAATGACTGTCTTTAGCTTGCCCTATTGAAAGTTGTGATAGACAGGTAGTGGACAAGTACTACACTGCGGCTGACACTTGCCCACCACTTATTAAAGGAGAACTGTGGCCAAACCTTTTTGGCTATAGTTCTCCTCTTATTTACTAATGTCCTCCTGTGACCCAAAACTCAACATATATCACGGGAACTCAGCAATATTGTCGGGATCTACCCCGCTGTCTGACTGACAGCTATCTCTTCCTCTCTAAAGAGGTGTGTGATCACTCAGTCCCCAATCAATAGAGCTGATGTGTGACAGCTGCAGCTGGCATTTCACTCTCCCCATAATTCTCCTTTAACAGCCATAGGCACCTTCTCTGCTGCCCACAAAAGGTCTGTTCTACCCTCTAAAGATTAGCTTACCACAGGGAAGGAGCCTGTGGGTGCATGTTTGACTTCCTCTATCTAAATATTCTTCACCCCGCTGATGTCAGCCCAGTACAGAACTGATTCTGATTGGCTGGTATGGGTTTGTGAACTTTGGAATTAGTACTAAGGAATAGGAACTCTTTATTGATCATAACCAGTAGTCTACATAAATATCCAAATTTTCTATTTCACGGACAGTAAAACAATTGCACACAGTACATCTTGATCCAGGAATGACCTTCCCATCGGGAGTCATTGTGAATATGAAAACTGCACACCTACTGTAAAATGATAAGCAACCTTCAGTGCAAGTGTTGTGCAGCCCACAAAGTAGATGATTAAAGGATAACTGTACCTTCAATAAATTGCCAAATAGTACAAGTACATATAGAGTGCACTGCAACAATAGATTTACAATTCTCCTCTGCTAACATGAATGGATTAAATGATCCATATGTAGCCCTGTACTATGGATTATTTAACCCAATTAAGCCCATAAATCTATGGCCTCCAGTGTATTAGCAGTCTGTACTCTATATGTGATACTGTCAGGGTACTAGGGGGCTTACCTCTCCTCAGGGTGGCCATGTGCGGCGGGGGGCACAGGTTCCCCTTCCTGGCAGGACCCCTGGTACCAGGATTGTGGGTACGCATTCGCGACAAGTGCGTGTGCGCGGTGGACAGGCTGCACGCGCAGGCACGGGGACATGCACGTAGTGCACCTGTTACTGGTGTCAGGTGTGATCCTTGCTGGGGGAGGTTCCCAGCACACACCCTCTGCCCCTCTCTCGCCATTGGCTCCTGATGGGGAGGCTACCTGGTTGCCTCGGTAGCCGGGGAGTGGTCTCAATCTTCCACTGAGTATAAAAGCCCAGTCAGAGCCCTGGCTCATTGCTGAGTTATTCTATCCCTATGGTGTGATCTCCCAGCTCCCTGTGCCTTGAACCTGTCTTTATTCCTGAACCTCTGCTTGGACTCTTGATTACCGACCCTTTGGCTTACCCTTCCGTAACTGAAACTAGCTGCCTGCCTCGACCCGGATTGGACCTGTATTCTGACTCCGATCGTTGTGATAGCGAAATATATCCCTTGCTGAGACCTCTATGCCTGGCCTGTATAAGCAGATATACTCACTGCGGACAATCCTCGTCAGATAGCTGAACTCGTCAATACCGATTCATTCAAAAGAGGTGTTTATTCTTTACATCAGGGTTACAGCAGATGATAGACTATATGGAAGAAAGCCTAGCAAAGGGGTTCATTCGCCCCTCTACCTCACAGGTGGGCGCTGGTATCTTCTTCGTCGGCAAGAAGGATGGTGGTCTGCGGCCTTGTGTCGATTACAGAGCGCTGAACGACATCACAAGGAAGAACAAATACCCGCTCCCTCTCATTCCTGACCTATTGGACAGAGTGAAAGACGCCAGGATCTTCACAAAGATTGATCTTCGAGGGGCCTACAACCTCGTCCGCATCCGGGAGGGTGACGAGTGGAAGACGGCCTTCCGCTCTCGATTCGGTCATTACGAGTATATGGTGATGCCCTTTGGGCTCTGTAATGCCCCGGCCACGTTCCAGTGCTTCATCAACGACGTCTTTCGGGACCTCCTGGATACGTATGTGGTTGTGTATTTAGACGACATTCTCGTCTTCTCCCAGACACCTCAGCAACATGAGCGGCATGTAAAAACGGTCCTCCGCCGCCTCAGGGTCCACAGGCTCTACGGCAAGCTAGAGAAAAGTACCTTTGAGGCCTCCTCGATTGAGTTTCTCGGCTACATTCTGACGCCAGGGCGAGT
>NW_017307350.1:241512-268373 GCF_000935625.1 Nanorana parkeri
TCTCGATTCGGTCATTACGAGTATATAGTGATGCCCTTTGGGCTCTGTAATGCCCCGGCCACGTTCCAGTGCTTCATCAATGACGTCTTTCGGGACCTCCTGGATACGTATGTGGTTGTGTATTTAGACGACATTCTCGTCTTCTCCCAGACACCTCAGCAACATGAGCGGCATGTAAAAACGGTCCTCCGCCGCCTCAGGGTCCACAGTCTCTACGGCAATCCGGGCCATCCTGGAGTGGCCCATCCCACGTAACAGGCGGATGGTCCAGCAATTTGGGATTCGCCAATTTCTACCGCCGGTTCATCCGCAATTTCTCTGCCATCTGCACTCCCATAACCGCCCTGACAGGTAGCAAAGTTCCCTTCGTGTGGACCCCCGCAGCCCACGAGGCCTTTCAACATCTTCAGAGACTGTTCACCCAGGCTCCAGTCCTGGCACAACCCGACGCCTCTCTCCCCTTCTACTTGGAGACGGATGCCTCCGAAAAGGCCATCGGGGCCATCCTCTCGCAAAAGCAGGGGGAGAAACAACTCCTACACCCCGTGGCATTCTACTCTAGTAAACTTACCTCAACTGAATGCAACTATGACGTGGGAGAGAGGGAGCTACTCTCCATAAAGAATGCCCTGGAAGAATGGAGGCAACTGCTCGAGGGTGCCAGACACCCAGTGGCAGTATATACCGATCACCGCAACCTGGAGTACTTGTACAGTGCCAAACGCCTGCGGCCACGGCAAGCCAGGTGGGCCCTCTTTTTCTCCCGCTTCAATCTGCAGATAACCTTCAGACCCGGCTCAAAAAATGGGAAAGCTGACGCCCTTTCTCGCCTCCACGACACCGAGACCACCCTCACACCTCCAGAACCCATATTGCCCAACGCATACTTCCTGGCTACTCGGCACTCCTTGCTTGAGGAGATCAGATGGACCAGCAGGCATGCTCCACCGGAAGCAGCCCATCTTCCTCTAAAACTGGGGCTCCGCTATCACCACCAGCACCAGCACCCACCAGCACCAGCATGCCCATTCTTCAGCACCCATCATGACCACCCTATGATCTTATGGCTGGCTCCGGCCACTTGCAGAGAGATCAGCGTCCCTGTTTACCTGCTAACCAGGGACACTGATCTCCAAACAGCAAACTCTTCCTGGCGCTCCGGGAGTCTCCTGCTCCAGGCCGCCAAGGAGAGAAACACTGCTGTTTCTTTTTTTTCTTTATTCTGACACAAAGCCGTTCCAGAATAGAAAAAAAAACTTTTGCCCATTGGAATGCATTGCTAGATTCCTATTGGCTAATTTGCAATAGCCAATAGTAAACTAGCATTGTATCCGCCCTCTGCTGCAGTTCTCCATCAGGTCCATCAGCAGAGGACGGGTACACTGCTAGTTTACTATTGGCTATTGCAAATTAGCCAATAGGAATCTAGCAATGCATTCCAATGGGCAAAAGTTTTTTTTTCTATTCTGACACGGCTCCGTGTCAGAATAAATAAATAAAAAAAAGATAAATCAGTGTTTCTCTCCCGGGAGGCTCCCAAAGCGCCCGGGAGATTTTTTTTTTGCGGCAGCAGAACCGCCGGACATTAGAAAACTGTTGGGCGCTAGCTGTCATTGCTAGCTCCGCACAATCGTTTTCTATTTACTTTTTTTTAACTTTTTAAACTATTTTTCTGTTCTGCTCGGTCTCTCTGAGGGACCGAGCAGAACAGCCGAGCCGAATGCCGCTCAGCGGCATTCAGCTATTCACTCACTGCTGTTCGGCATCTATAAGAATAGGCCGAACAGCAGTGAGTAGCCTGCCGGAGGTTCGGCTCAGCCGATCCAGATGTTGGATCGGCTGAGTCAAACTCCTTCTGCACTTCGGGTCGGCCGAACATGCTGAGCAGAAGCCATGCGAAGCAAGACAATGTGCGGCTGATTTCTTTTTTTTTTAAATTGACAATTTTTTATTGAAGTTTTTCATAAAGAAACAAGACATACATTTTCACAGCCATGTAGCAATAAAGAAAGCCAGACCTTCAATTGGTCCAGAGACTTTGGTAAGATATAAGCATGGTTTCACACTACTTCTGTCCTATACCATTGCTATTCCATTAGTTTAAGTAATGCTAATGAGTTTAGACAAGTGATACTATTACCGCTTCAATTATATACTGTTCGTTAGAATCCAAGTCTGTCCAACTTTCAAATCTTAATATGTCTAAGCCTAAAATCAGGAAAGAAAAAGAAAGAAAAGAAGAAAAAGAGATAGAGATAGGATGTTATGTTCCTCTGAATTAATCCCATATAGTAGTGGTTTGAACCAGGACGTTCCCCATCAAGTTTCTGTCCGGAAACCATTTTGTCATATACCGCCTTTGGTCGAGCTGCAACCCTCATGTACCTCCTACTTGATCTTCCCTGCTAGTCCAGGCATCCCACACCTTCCCATGCGCTTTCAGTGTGTTGTTAAATCTTGCTGTTAGATATTCCATTGTCTGGACTTCTTTGACCCGGGTATATAGATCCATTCTGGAAGGAGGATGTTTTCTTTTCCATTGTAGTGATATTAAACATCTAGCCGCTGTCAGTACATGCATGACTAGTGTTTTATCAGACTTCGATAAATGTGGGAATGGCAAATTCAACAAATAATGTAGAGGTGTCAGGGGGAGTGAGTGGCCTGTTAAATTTTCTAGTGTGTGTTTTACCATTCTCCAATAGGACTGCAGTGCTGGGCAGGACCAATAAAAGTGATATAGGGTACCTACATTCCTATCACACCTCCAGCAATTTGGGGATGTCGATGGGTATATAGAATGTAGTAAGTCTGGCGTGTAATACCAGTGATATAATATTTTATATAGGTTCTCTCTATATATTGAACATATCAAGGTCCTGGCTGCGGTTCGCCAAATGAGTTCCCATTGCAGTGAAGTGATCGTGATCCCTAGGTCTCTGTCCCATTTCAACATATATGGTAGTTTAACAAAGCTATCCTGGCAATCATCATTCAATATTCTGTAGATGAATGAGATCAGGCCCCTTGAGGAATGCGTATTGGAACAGATGGATTCAAATTGTGTGCTTCGGAGGAATGTCAAATTAGGTGTGATTGATTGCACAAAGTGTTTGATCTGTAAGTAGGAGTAAAGCGCACGGGAAGGAAGGTTATGCCTTTCTCGAAGCTGTTCAAAAGGCAACAATACATTAGAAACCTTGTCCAAAAGATCTCCAATATGAAACATGCCTTTGGTTTGCCATGTCTCCAGCCAGTCCCTAGACATACCAGACGACAATTTGGGGTTCAGTAAGAAGGAGGTCAAGGACGACCGGGTCGTCGTCAGGCCCAAGGGGATCTTAACCTTATTTCATACATCTAGTAGAAGCGCCATGGAGGATAACATTTTACAACGAGGCATTTGTATGGGACAGGACCATAGCAAAGCGTTAGGATGTACTGGTTGAAGCCATAACCCTTCAATCTCTGCCCAGCTAGTAGGAGGGTCGTATCTTGTAAGAGTTGGTATTGCTCGCAATTGGGCTACGTAGTAGTAGTGAATAATATGTGGTAGTGCTTGTCCTCCTCTTGCTTTTGAAGCATAAAGTATGTGCTGTGGCACCCGATGTCTCTTACCTTCCCATATAAAATTTAGAACCTCTCTTTGAAAAGACCTTAGATCCAAGACCGGTATTTTCACCAGTAGGGTGCTAAAATGATATCGGTAACATCGGTAACAAGGTCATTTTTACTGAGGTAAGTCTGCCTGTAAAGGACAACTTTAAAGCTTGCCATCTTTTCATCTGAGACCGTAAGGACTGAAACAACAGCTTATAGTTGGCTCTATAAAGGGAAGTTGATTTAGTGGTAAGATAGATGCCCAGATATTTCAAAGTGTCTCCTTTCCAGTTATATGGGAAGGAGGCTTGCAAAGGAGCTAGTGCTGTTGAGGACATGTTTAGGGGTAGAACTTCAGTTTTGTTTATGTTTAGTTTGTAACCAGATACCATTGAATAGCGATGAAGGGCTTCCTGTAAATTTGGCAAGGATACCAATGGTCGCGTCACAGTAAGAATGACATCGTCTGCAAAGAGCGCTATTTTAAAATCTTGTGTGCCTAGCCGTATCCCCGTTATATCTTGTGACTTACGTATTTGGGCCGCTAGAGGTTCAATACATAAGGTGAACAGGAGGGGGGATAATGGGCATCCCTGTCTTGTTCCATTGTATATCTGGAAGGGCGCTGACGTAGCCGATTGAAGTTTTATAGAGGCTGAAGGGGTAGTATATAATGCGCCTATCGCCTGTGCGAAGGGGCCGCTAATCCCTACATGTGCCAATGCCGCATGCATAAAGGGCCATCCCAATCTGTCGAATGCCTTTTTGGCATCCAAACTGATGAGTAGAGCTTCCATTTTCTCAGTATTTATTTATGTCAATCAAGTCTATAATTCTGCGCGTGTTATCACCTGCTTGGCGATTGAGGACAAAGCCTACCTGATCATTTTTTATAATTGTAGGTAAATGAGTGGCGAGTCTATTGGCTGGGATTTTGGTGAAGATCTTAAAATCCGAGTTGAGAAGGGCTATGGATCTATAGTTGGCACATATCTTGGTATATGTGATGACAGAAATGTGTGCGGAATGTTATCCCCATGGAGGAAACTATTGTAAAGTTCCGTCATATGTGGAAGAAGGGTCTCCATATACGTCTTGTAGTATAGATAGGTAAAACCATCCGGGCCCGGTGATTTACCTGTCGGAAGAGCACGGATAGTTTCCCGCACTACCTCTTGGGTAATATCTACGTTTAGTTCTATGAGGGCGTCCTGTGAGATACGTGGGAAGGCACTGTCATCCAAATAGTTTTGAATACGTGATGCCAACAGCCCGTCTGTATTAGTGAAGGCAGGTTCTGATAGGTGATAAAGATCCTTATAATATTCTCGGAACACATTTGCCATCACGTCAGGATGGTACTGTAGCGTACCTTTACTATCCCTGATGGAGGTCAATTTCCCCATGTCCTTGTTTGCTTGTAATTTACGAGCCAGTATAGTATGTGCCTTATCACCCTTCTCATAATAACGCTGTTTAAGGTATGTCATCGATATTTCTACCTTATGAAGCTGTAGGTGGCGCAAGTGAGCTCTAGTTTTAATTAATTGGCAAAGAAGAGGTTTCGATGGTTCAGTGGACAGCCGTTGTTCCAGTCCTACTTTCTCTTCTTTCAATCGTAACGTGGTAGCCTGTTTGTCTTTTCTGAGTTTAGATGCTAAAGCTATACAGTGTCCTCGGATAGTAGCTTTATGGGCTTCCCACAAGGTCGAATTATGTGAGACCGTGTCCCCATTGAGGGTGAAGTAAGTATCTATAGCAATTTTTAAGTCCTGTTTGGAGGATTCCTCTTTAAGGAGGCTCCCATTAATTCTCCAATCACATCTTTTGACCCGTGTGGGTTCCAAACGAACCGTTATGTCAATTGTTGCATGATCTGACCAGGAGATAACCCCTATATCCGAAGTTGCCATATTTCTCATAGTCGGAGTGTTTATCAAAAAGTAGTCAATTCTAGTATGTGTGCAATGTACTGCAGAATAAAAGGTGTAGCGTTTCTCTGAGGGGTGAGGGACACGCCATGAATCCATTAGGGAGTTTTGTCGAAGCAGACGTCTAAAGTGTCGTGCGGTATATTCTGCTCCCTTCGGAGCATTTTTTCCTAGGTAGCCTAAGTGATCAAACGCCATAGAATATGGCATGTTAAAGTCCCCGCCCACTATGAAGTAGGTATGATCCTGCTTGGCCGCTTTCGCAAGTACTTTAGTAAGAAACCGGATCTGACCTGTGTTAGGGGCATATACATTGCAGAACATAGCTGGGATCCCTTGCCACGTGCCATGCAGGATTATATATCTCCCCTGTTTGTCTGTGAGGACTGTGTCGGGTTTGAATGAGCAAGATTCTCTGAGCAATACTGCAACCCCCGCTTTTTTCTTTGTGTGGGAAGCAGAGTACAAACGTGGGTAGAGGGAGGAAATTAAATGTAAAAGTGTTCAAAGGCGTAAAATGTGTCTCTTGTAGGAAGACTATGTCTGAGTTTGAATTTTTGAGTTCTCGATACGCTAGATTGCGCTTGAACTGAGAGTTCAATCCCTTTACATTAAGGGAGAACAATTTTTGTGTGGATGCGGCCATTATAGCGTTACGATGAGCGCAAAGCATTGCTGGGATAGCGTGACCCGTCCGTTCTCCCCCACAGGGAAAGTGTGTGTAAGACTAACCTGGCGTCCATAGGTCCAAAGGAAGTAAAGGCACTGTAATTCTTTGAGGAATAAAGTTGAGAAGAAGAGGGGAAGTGTTGTAAAACATAGACGAAAATCTGAGCAAAAGGTTGGTAAGTCTTCCGGAACTCTCAGCGTGGTACTCTTGCCATCTCCCTGAGCCATTAAGCTGAATGGATATCACCAGCGGTATTGAATGTTGTTGTCCCTAAGCAATGTCAGTAAAGGGTGGAGACAGCGGCGCTGTTGTAAAGTATACCAGGAGAGGTCTTGGAAGATCTGAAGAGGAGCACCATCGAATTCCAGGGAACTTAAGTTGCGAGCCTCTCTGAGAATTTCCTCCTTTACAGTGAAGTAGTGAATCCTGCAGATCACGTCTCTTGGTGCTGATGAAGAACCCAGGGGACGTAACTCTCTGTGCGCACAATCCATCTCAATTTTATGAGAAGTGGGATTACCCAATACGGTATTGAATAGCGTTTGGAGGGTCGCTTGCAGGGATGTAGCCTGTGGTAGTCCCTTGATCCTTAAATTGTTACGTCTGCCTCAATTGTCTAAATCCTCCACTCTGCGTTGTAGGTCCCTTATCGCAGAAGATTGGTCCACATATTGAGATTGTAGTTTATAAACGTCCTGTTTAGTAATCTGGAGGTCTTCCTCCACCCCTGTTACCTTCTGGGCCAGTTGGTGGAAATCGCTGCAAAGTATTTGAATTTCAGATTTACAAGTTTCCCTGACTTCATGTATAAGTAGCTGAAAATCCTTCTTTGTGGGAATATGTTTAATACAGTCCCTCCAGGAAGTGTAATCTGTTTCGTCTGCTTCTGAGGAAGATCTTTCAAAAGTGGTTTCAGCCATGTGACGTTTGGATGGGACTTTTTGAGTTGGAGTCATAGTTGTATGTGATCCAGCCTGTCGATTACTTTCTTTGGGCTGTGTGGACTTCACGTGTAACACCTCTAGATGGCGCTGTTCCCCAGTTAATAGGGGATGTTGTTGGCAAGTAAACCCTTGTTGTGTATGGGACTGAGAGTCTTGGGGACGTCTACTACTCGAGTCCCTGGATCCGGGATGTCTCTGGGGCCTAGGTATGTCCTCAGGAGGAAGAGCCCATGTCTGCTGGGGTGATGGCGGAGGGGGGTCGGGAGCGGTATCTGTGCCTCAGGACTTGTTGTGCATGCTAGTAGATTCCCGCTGTGAGCGGTTATTAAAGGGGCTTCTCTTGGTTCCATGTGGGTAGGAGAAGGCCAGACTTCCACCCCCCTCCCCTGTCCCCAAACACTCACACCATCTTCTGTGTCCGCATCTGTGCCTGGTCGGTGATCAGTGCCGGGCGCCTTCAGTGATGCAGGTGAGCTCGTTGCGCTGCAGCACGGAGATACTGAGGCTGCCTCTCTCTGACCCGAGCGACTCGGTGAGCCGACTGGGAGGCCATCTGAGTCGCGAGGTGTGTAAGGTTCCTGCGCCACCATCTTGTCTGGGTAACGGTCTGCCGCCTCGTGGGGGTCAAAGTATGTTTTAATTGACTTCGGCTGTTTGTGTTTGCTCCCTGAGGATCGTGATGTCTTAGAGGGTCGGCGATGCCCGTGTCTGGTCATTTTTAGTGCTGATTTAGGCTGTTAGGGAGCTCTATAGTGCGGTGCTGGACGGAGCTCCTAGGAAGCACGTCTTGTTCAGGGCGCCATCAAGCCACGCCCCCCATGTACGGCTGATTTCAGCCGATATACAGCTGAAATCAGCCGTACAAACCTGACGTGAATAGCCGAACAGTGTTCGGCTCACTTCACTTGGGGTCGGTTGTTCACTCGGCTGCCCTCGGCAGCTTAGTGAATAGACCCGTATAAGTTGTATTAAGAGAGACATAGAGAGCAAGGTACATCCAAAAAGGAAACCAAAAAACAGTAAACAGCATTAAGATCACGTTATACACAGATGAAAGTTAAATATGAGCCATATACATAATATGGAAGAAACAGACGATAAACTGTGTGTACAGCATAAGAATCATAGATAAGCCATGGTGTAAAGCACTATGAACAGATTTTGCAAGGTTCATTTTGTAACTGGGCAAGTGTCCATGCTGAAGCTATGGGAGTGTCTATTTCATCATCGGTCGTATACAACTGCATAAACAAGGTCATAACAATAATACTGTTTGGTGAAAAAACATTACTTATTACAAAAGATATGGCAAGCTGTGGACCAGTATAGTAACCATACCACCAACCCACACATCAGTAGAAGTAGGCATCAGTCCTGCAAGGTTACGAATACACTCAGAAGCAAAAACATAGGCAAGTGCCTAGTCCCAGTCATGTAGAAGGGCAAAAAGAACACGACATTGATGAAGACTACAAAGGGATCGTAGCTCCCGGGTAGCCAGGTAACAGGACCCCATCTATGATCCTGCATTGTGACCCTGCCACATGGGTTTCTGATGGAGACAACAAGTATCCATTTCAAAACACTTTATTCACACATGATCAAGTGTTGTCACCAACAGTAAACCTACCTTGAGAAATACCATGCAGCCATCACTACATAAGAAGTGACTATAAAGAGGTTGCAGGAAATCAACAGCAGTATGCTGAAACAAAGTAAAGTACTTGATTAAAAAATTGCAATTATTTATAATACACAGTACTAAATGTCCTTCATATCTGTAAAAAATCAGTCAAGGCAACTGGACTTGCTGTATATTTCTTGAAGACGTTTCACTGGACATCCGACCAGCTTTCTCAATTCAATTCATAAAGCTGGTCCGAAACACCTTCAAGAGAAATACATCAGGTCCAGTTGCCTTGACTGATTTTTTACAGATATACCATGACCTGGATGAATGAGAAACTTCTCAGACATAAAGGTCCTTCAGTTAGGTTTTACATCTACCTTAAGGAGTGTCTCTGTTTGCTAATTTCTGTTGCATGTGGATGGTTAGTATTGTGTCTTTTTACATTCCTTCTGAGTTATTCCAATCCTCTGTGTCTGCTGTTTGTACATCAACAATCTTTCTACATCAACAATTAATAAGTATAAAATAATAAATCTTGCACAGAGAGCCTATAATTTGTGGCTCTCTACTCTCACTGAAAGATTCATTACAGCACAATGTTATGACACCACTAAATCTACTGCGATTTCCTCTGTAAAGAAAATGTTCTTAAGCAGAAACAAGAACTGATTGACAGGATCATCAAAATAAATTGAAACTTCAAGCTGTGTCACAGCCTAAAATAGCACAAGCTGCTGTTGATCCAAAAACCACTCACAGCATGTCCAAGCGAGAATTTGGCAGGGAACACATGGTGCATAAAAAAAGAACACAACACTTAGAGCCCTGTAAGCAAGTAAACTTATTGTATAAACATCAACCAAGAGCACATAAAAGTGTTTTCAGGTTTAAAGATAATGGACAGCTAAATGTCAGATTCTGCCCCCTAATATTCACCTTTATTGGTATTTTTGAGGAAAGTGAGTGAGGTCAGCTGTTCTCTAATAAAAAATAATACCTGGCCCTACCAAGGCAGCCAAGGCAGAAACTATGATTCTTATACAGAGGGGGCGAGTAAATGCCAATCAGCTTAGCAGTATTTAAAGATACGTAAGGAACTTTGACTGGAAGCTCTGCTGACGATGTAAAACAAGAAGACATTTCCAGAAGTGTCTGTCAAACAAGGTACAAAAATAATCAGTGTCCATCAGTACAAGACTCCTGGCGTCCAAGCCACCATGGAGCCTGCTATAGTTTCACAGTAACCTACACATTTTTATTGTATGTCTGACACTCTGACAGGGTTATTATAGACTTTGCAAATTGCCACTGTGTGCCCTTCCACAGTATGCAAGGCACATTCTATGCAACATGATATTTTTTTTTTAAATGTGCTTGCATTAAATCTGAACTCTGAGATAAACAAATATTGTCTAAATACCTCCTCCTGTATCACTGGCCCCTCCCTTTTAGATTGTAAGCCCTCACGGCCAGAGCCCTCCCTACCATCTTGTCTTGAAATGTGTTGTAATTGTAATGTCTTCCTTATATTCTAAAGGAGGGGGGGACGCATGCAGCGGCACAACATACAAGCGATTGGGCGGCTGTACGCTTCTATGTAAACAGCCATAGCTGGCTTTTTAAAATGATGACAGTTTCCTACTCGTGTTCATGCATTCAAGGGAACTGGTTAAAATGGTACATGGTTTTACAGAACAGTTCGATACTTCACTGACAGTCTCAGCAACACAGATAATTGACTAAAAGGAGCAAAGTTTAGCGCTTTTACATGTTTTACATGTTAAAAGGTGTACATGGGACAATTGCAAATCAGGTGGTTTTCCCTGAGCTCCTTATAGGCAGTGCTGCTGACAAGTAGGATGGAGAAACCTCAGGTAATATGCATATGGCATTGTGGCAGACTTGGCAGTTATTGTAGATTTGTATAGACACAGTTGCTCCTCCTCATGGGATGGCTACAAAAACTGCTTTGTTAAGAAGATATGCTAAACATGCTTGGAAATGCTGGTGGACTTAAAAAGGTTAGTGTAGATAGGCAAGTACACCAAGTAAATCTATTGAGCCATTTAGACTGGTTTCCAATCAATCATGGTGATAACATTCAGGCTGGAGGATTGTTTAGAAACAAACCTGCATATGGCACTGTGTTTCTCTATTTTTGTACACTAAAGGTGTCCATACACCTTACAATTATCGTACGATAATTGTATGCGTTCGCATTTTTGTCCGATAATCGCAAGGTTCATGGGCAGTGTACAACCGCAAATACTGTACAATCGTACGAATTTTGCTTTCAAGCAGGTTTGAAAACTTTGGTCAATCGTACGATTTTCACAAGGTTGGTGGCGTTTCCGTACGTCAAAAATCGTACGATCTACACTGCTCATGCGCAAACGAAAATACGCGCGGTCGATTACCGCAATTCATCCAGGTGCTTTTCTTTAATTACGGCTAATTGAATCTTGTGATAATCGGGGCAGATGAAAGCTGCAGACAAAAACCTGCGCTTATGGAGTACAGAAAAGAAAAAAAACCGGACTAGCCAGAAGCTGCTAAACTCAGGCGATATGCCTAAAAGGTTAATCAATCTACGGTATAGCGCTAAAGGCCTCACAGTGTTACACCCAGATAGTGTTAGATTTCAGAAATGCGGTAAAGTGTCAAATTTGGTGCTTCATAATAAAGTGTCTAAGAATCAATCTCTGTGTGAGTGAAAGTTTTGTACAGCCTGTGACAAATGTATCTATCAAAGAATTGGCTATACAGTATCTGTTTAAACCTCTCTCAGAGGAAAACCAGTGCACAAACCAATGTATAAAACATAGTTCCAACTAATGAATTATATACAATATATCATCCAATGAACTGATGCAGTGAAAAAAATAATAAAAACAACCAATATCCTCCAGTGAACTGATGAAGTGAGAAAATATCAACAGAAAATCTCAAAAAAGTGTATGAAATTCTAATGTGAAAAAATCAAATGTAACATCAAGTTCTGTTATCTTGCAAATCAAAGATGTGTCCAATTAGTGATATTCTCGTGATGTAGTAGATAAAACGAAATCCCCTCTCGGGTATGAACTCACCGGATGTTTTTCCAGCCGTGTACAACACCGGGATCAGAACAGCCGTTCCCAGTCTTGTCCTCCGTCTTGACCGATCAAGGTCATAAAAAATATAACGGTACTCCCATAGTGTATTAAAAGAGATTTTTATTTGTATAAAAAACAGTGCTGAGATAAATTTAAAAACAGAAACAAAAAGCTGGCCGGTCCGTTAGAGGTAACTCGTCAGACTGGAAAATGTGACGCAACAGGAAAACCGCCCCCGACGCGTTTCGTCGTATAGACGTGTTCAAGGTAAGGCAGGTCTACATGGGTCACACTCCAGTCTCCCTATATACTCTTACTGCAATCATTAATTTGAAACATATGTGAAAAAGGACATTTTCAACAATCGGGAATCAACATCAATGGTATAATGTCATCAATACTTAACCATAGATATATATTGGAGTATTTTGTTCATATCTGCAGTCATTATTGGACATAAGTTATAGACATAGTAGAAATTATTATTATAAATTGTATTCCAAGTTCCAAAATAATCTGTACCCTATATTCATTTCGTATTCTATTAGTTATCATCTTTATAGGAAAATGTATATCTCCATATAGGTGTGATCTCAGGAATCAATTTTAGATGAGATAGGAGAACTAGTATAAATATAATCACATATAGATATAACCAAAACTAGGTGAAAGACACACCCTCCTGTTTCCTACCTAATCGACATATTAAATGTTTGTTATACATAATATCCTCTTACTAAAGTCTTAAAGATAGCGGGGGAAAGGGAAGGCAGTTGTTATTTATTGCTCAAGAAGCAATTAAGATCAAACTCACTATTTAGACCTTTTGGTGACAATGTGTCCAGTAAATAAATCCATTTGGACTCATTCTGGGAGATCTCTCTAATCAGGTTGGATCCTCTCCAATGTCCTTCCACCCTACCTATTCCTATAACTTTCAATCCACTAGGATCTTTATTATGAAAGTGTTTAAAATGTTTTGACAGACTATGTTTATTAAAACATTTCTTGATGTTGTTTATGTGTTCTTCAAGTCGTTTTTTTAGTTCTCTCTTTGTCCGACCTACGTATTGGAGCCCACATGGGCACTCCAACAAGTAGGTGACATATCTACTTGAGCAAGAAACAAATCTGTCTATTTTACATTCTTTTTTGGTGATATTAGACCTAAATACCTCAACTTTCTTTTTGGTCATAGTAGTCCTGCAACAAATGCACCTTCCACAAGGAAAAAAGCCCTTTCCTTCAAAAAAGGTAAAATTATGTTTGGGTGGGTTCAGAACATTTTTTACCAGTCTATTTCTAAGGGTGGGAGCTCTTCTATAAATAATACTGGGTTTGTCAGGGAGTAAGGAACCCAGAATCTTATCTTTTTTTAAATGTACCAATGTTTTTTGATTATAGATTCCAATTTCCTGTGTTGAAGGGAATAGTTAATGATAAAGGAGATAGGGAAGGAACCTTCTTTTTTAACAGCTGGTTTCAACAAATTTTTCCTACCTTTTCTGAGAGTTAACATCAATGGTAGCCATTATCGTATTATTTTTGGATTCTATCTGTTCTAAAATATTAAGGATGTCCTTACTATCTTTAAGGAAAGCTTCTGTCTGGACTACTAGTGGCTGTAGAAAGTAATCAATAAATTCAGTCTAGAGATTAGGGAATCTATTCCACTAACAATGGGTCTTCCTGGTGGTGTTTCTAGATTTTTATGTATTTTGGGCAGGAAATATAGGATTGGTATCCTACAAGTAGAAGGCAATAAGTAGTCTTTTTTCCTTTTTCGTTAGGAGGTCCTTCTTATAGCCCTTATTAATTAACTTATCCAATTATTTTTTTTAAACATTGAGTGGATTTTTATTCAGTTTTAAATATGTATCTTTAGTCTGTAGAATGTTAGTCATCTCACTTTCATAATAAGTCTTATCCATTACCACGACTCCGCCTCCTTTATAGTCTGATGATCACATCCTTCCTAGCTTCTAGGTTTTCAATGCCTTTATTAATAAACATTTTGTTTTTGGCCTGTTTAAACTTTAGATTTTTAATATCTTCTTCAACAAGGTTTAAAAAAACTTCTACAAATTGATTGGAACTGACTTTAGGGTTAAATGTCGACTGTTTTTTTAGCAGTGTATGGATATACATCCTAGTTCCAATTAACGGTATATCAGGTGTGGAACCTATGGGTGTGGAATAATATTTTTTAATATTAAGCTTTCTAATGAACTTCTGAATGTCTATATGTCTATATATGTACCAAATTTATTTAAATTATTTGCTGGGGCATATTTTAGTACCAAATTAAGTACATTTTCCTCTTGTACAGGACACCAGGAATGGGTCCTGGATGGACGGCATATCCCTCCCTTGTTTAGGTGGTGGTCCTGTTAAAGTTACCTTGTATTCAGAGCCTCCATCCCTGACTACAGTCAGTTCTGGTAATGAAAGGGTTAAACCACCAGCCAGAGGGTGTGTTAAAAAGGAACAGGAAGCCAGTCAGTCTGGCTGTGTGGAGTGTTTGGAACAGGACACGTGGCTATGTGTGTTAAGCTGTGGAATACAGTCTGCCAGACACTGCTGGGGCACCTGCATCCATACTGAAACCCTCTGTGCGCAGGCTGGGACTCTAACCCTGAGGCTGGGACTATAACCCTGAGGTGGGACTTAGTATACAGGCGCTGAGCCGAAGTCTTGTGTTTGCTGAATATAAGCCATTTACTTTGACTGTTTGTGGAAATGAATAAAAGTTTATTGTCTGATACGGCTGGCTACGGGTCATAGACGCCCTGAATATTACACTCTTCAGTTGTCAAAATGACCGAACTGATATTAAAAATACCCTTATCTACAGAACCCTGTTTCCTCTGTGTGAGTACCCTCTTCCCTCCCCTACACCCTCTCCTCATCCTCTTGGATTTCTGAACCTGCCTCTTTGTGTGTGCGGTGTTGGATATGGTCCTCTCCAACCCCATCCTCCTCCCATCTGGGATCTGGGATTTTCCTGTTCTGGGGGCACCCCTTGCTTGTACTCCCACCCTTGATGTCCCCCATAATTCCTCTGTGGTCTCCCCTTCGAGTGAAAGGTTCTTTGGGGATTCCCTAAAAAATGTTGATTCGCACCCTGATTTCTTCCTGCCCAATCTCTGGGTTCATGGAATCCTCTAGGGGTCTGTTCTATATTTACATTCTCCTGGGCAAGTAGGGGATGATATCTCTCTGAAAATGGCAAATCCAAATTTGGTGGAATCAGATTTTTTGTGCCTGTAGGGATCACATTATCCTTGTCCCTCTTTCTTTTTTTGTATATGGGTTTCCAAGGTAGTGTGTTTTCATCCTTTGCCTCCTCATCACCAAAACTGGCCTGATGTTTGAGGCTTGTGTCACAACTTCTGATTCCCTCTTCTATGGATTGCCATCTATACACTTTACCATTATTAAAATCTGTCATATCCCATATATATTTTTTATTTTTAATCTCTAGATCTAATTTCCCTAATAATTTTTCTATATTATCAATATTGATTTTAAATTCCTCCAAGTTGATGTGGATTTCCAATTTTGTTTTAAGTACATGAATTTTAAACTCTATTATGCTCAGTTTACGTCTTTTTCTACCTATAATCAATTGCAATAGTTTTTCCTCGCAATTATGGAAAAAACCTGTCCATTCTAAGGTTGATTCCTGGTCTTTCAAACTGTCATTCGGTGGGATGTCCCACCTCAGACTCCTCGGTACTCCTCGGTGTGATTAAGAATCAATCACACAGAGATTGACTCTTAGACACTTTATTATGAAGCACCAAATTTGACACTTAGGGGTTGATTTACTAACCTTATAAACACACCACGAACATGTATACACCTCTGTAGTGTGTTCCCTCCCAGCATGATCTATGGGTGGAATCTAAACACCTTTGTAGTGTGTACACACCCAGCAGGTGTGTTGTGCAAAGCCCTGCATGAATTGCAAGGTGATGTTGTGTAAATTAGCTCTATGTTGTGTTGCTTGCAGGAATGTAAATGCATGAGCTAACCTTTTTTGTCTAAACTGTGAAGCAGCATTATATATGCATCATGTGCATGATTTTTCCATATATGGCATTAGTGGACATGCTTTTAGAGACTTTTTAGTTGATAAATACATTTTGCTGTGTGCAAATCACACGCACCTGGTGCGTGCGTGTGTTTAGGTTAGTAAATCACCCCCACAGACACTTTATTATGAAGCACCAAATTTTACACTTTACTGCATTTCTGAAATCTAACACTATCTGGGTGTAACGCTGTGAGGCCTTTAGCGCTATACCGTAGATTGATAATCGGGGCAGGATGGGGCCGCCGTACGACAATCGTACGACGGTTCGATCATCGGACGAAAGGTTTTGTACGATAATCGTAAGGCGTATGGGCACCTTAAGATAGACAAAGAAGTACAACATACAAGTAATTACATATTTGAAGGAACAAAATAGATAATAATACATTTAAAAGTTTGATTAAAAACTATTATGTGAAAAATAACCATTTTTTTCCACATGTATGTCCATTTCTCAGTTTATAATAAAAAACATGAGTAGGGAATTTATTACAACAGTGTACCAAATAAAAGGCTTATCTGTCCTTTTTTTTGGGTGGATAGACCATTTCCCCATATCCTACCTCTATTGTTTATGAATGTCTCGCTTTAGGAGTATAAACATAAAACACTCACCAATATTGAAAGAAAAATTCACACAAAATGCACACATACAAAAGATTCAGCATCAACAAGCATGAAAGTGAAAACCTTTTTTTTATTTGGCCAGAGTGGAGAGAAGTAAGAACATCTGCAAGTTTTTCACTTATAGATGTTATATTTAGTTATAGTTAGGTGTATCAAAATCTTCCATTAAGTAGTAGGAAGAAACTAGGAAGCTCGTCATTATGCACATTAGCGCATATAAACTAGCGGTATAAAAACTGTGCAATAAGTGAGACAAACGTAAAGGAAAACTCATTATAGCGAGTGCTCAGCACCATAGCCCAACACCAGGCCCCAATGACAAAAGGCAAGGCAGATCAATCTTGTTCATGGATGAGTGATCAATCTGCCTTAAACGCTCATAGTACTGAAGCTGAACGCACACTATATTGACTTTTATTTCTGTTTTTGTGCTGGTGTCTGTGTTATTAAAGTCAAAAGGTTTTAAGCTATTTCAAATCCTGATAAACTAACTTACAATGGCTGCTGCTCCTTGATGTTCAAAAGTTTTAGTTTCCTGCAGAATCAGCTGGTCCTCTGAGCACTGGTCCTGATATCCTGTTTTAGGGTAGCTCCTTTCCCTTGCAGGGGCCTATGAAGCCAGCCTTGTGTGTGCTGATCTGTGTGTGTCTCCACAAACACACAGGTACAGCAAGGCAAGCCACTCTCCTTGCTTCCTGCCCCCCTCCTCTCCTCTCCAAACTAGTAGATGGATATATCTGTAAAAAATAAGTCAAGGCAACTGGACTTGCTGTATTTTTCTTGAAGACGTTTCACTGGTCATCCAACTAGCTTTCTCAATACAGAAACAACATGCCCAGGTTAAAAATTGTGTGCACCTGTGAAATGGCAACAAAATTCAGTACCCCAAAAAGTCCATAGACGACGACTTAAAAACCCCTACAGGTCATCATTTAAGAGATACACATAAATATTGGCCCTAGAATTATTGCTCTCACTCTGGGATGTGCAGAGATATTCAACATGTGTAGTGTGTTCATCGTTTTTATACGTAGGTGCTCCTGGCGTGTGTTTCCGTTATGACAAGTCTGCTCGCGGGGGCGGGGGACTTAAAAATATTTTACTTTAATTGCTATAACACACGAGGCTTACAAATCCCCCCATGTGATAGCATATTGGCAGTGACAGGTACTCTTTAAGGTGATAGGGGGGGTCCAAAAGACCCCTAGTGTCACCTTTCCACTCCAAATAAGCTATTGAAGTGCAGATCACACTTCAGTAGCTTATTGCTGGGCTTCAGGAGCCAAGCAATGACAGCTTTGGGACCGGAAGTGATGCAATACGCATCGCTCTCAGTCCTATAGAACGGGGAGGAGATCGGTGAATGGGCGCTCGCTGCTCTCCTCCCTAGCTTCCCGCCAACACACGAGATGCCAGTCCTGGGCCCGAGAAACATGGTGGGGGTGACGGGCGGGGTGGGGGTTGCAGTTTACCGGCCCGTAGAAGCGATCTGGCGATAGCTGAGTTGCCAGAATTGCTTCTGTTGTAAAGCCGACAGTCAGCTTTACAAATGTAAACAGAGTCCGGAAGTCTGTTTAAACAGGCCCACTGCCAGTGGCATACTATGCACGTCACTGGTTGCGATGGGGTTAAGTACTCTGTAGCTTTTGGAAAGGATAAGAGGTAAGCTGAACTTCCCCTACAACTGGTTTGTTAATTTGCAGGTTACAGGACTTTGGGACATTTATGCTTTTTAGATAGATAAAGAGGTTACCTGTGATATACATTAATGCACCATGCATTATTTCTGCTTTTTTAGGGAGGCGTAATGCTTTTAGTAATGACATCACTATTAGGTTTACAATAAAGTATCCCTTAGATTACCAGACGTGGAAGTACTCTGCACATCTGGTACTTAGAGAAATAAATAGAATTAGACACCTACGCCAGATGTACATGTATGACTTAGTTAAAAACATTTTATAAGACCTCTGTATTTCATTCCATGTGCAATAATAAAAAAATGGAAGTAACATGAACAAAGGATAATTGAAATAGTAAAGTAAGAGTAACAGGAAACTGTAGTGAGGCATGTTGTTTATTGCTTTTTAAATGAATATCTTATTATTTAATTATGTGAAAATGTTGTGACTTTATGCTACTGTGTGTTAGCTTGCTGTTGCTGGTTTCTGTATGTCCTTTTACATTGATGTGCTACTTGTATGTTTGTAGGCTTCAGATATCAATTATTAGGTCACTCGCTCAAATTCAAAGTCAAAATCACTGAAAGCCTAGTGTCGTCATCATATTAGAAAAGGCCCTTCGATTGTAGTAATCCGTTTTTTTTATGTTTAATCTTTTTCTAAGACAAGCAGTTTTGTCCTGCAATATAGTTAGAAGGCCATTTACTAGCGATGAAGAAGCCACATGGGGCTTGGTTAGGTTTCAGAAATAGAGTGCTGTAAATTGTTGGATCAGGATTAGGCTCGGTTTCCTGAAAAGCCCTGAAACTGGTTTTGGAACCCCATGCTTGTCAACTACTCTTCTAGGCACATAGTCAATTGATTATAGAAAATGTATAATTTTGGTTGCTGTGGCTTTGAGCTGCATAATGGATTTTCAGTTTTACCATAGCGAAGGCTAAATGATCGCTCTTTTAAAAAAATGCTTTTCACTTCATGCCAATTTTTATTTTTTATATATTTATTTAAATTACAACAATTGTAACAGTTATTTGCAACTCCTATTGTATAAATAGGTCTTTAAAGCATATGGTATGTGCATTTTGTTTCCAGTTTTGTAAATTTGTTGTTAAAAACACAAAGTCTTTGTTTTTTTTTGTTTTTTAAACATTAAGTCTTTATTAAAGTTTAAAAGCTTACAGAAATAATAATAATTAAAAAGAAATAAAAGAATGGCAGAAAAAAAACCAACAATCAGTATGGTACTTCTGAATAACAGGGACATGTTACAGCTTATAGATATATGAATAGGAGCGAGGAAGAAGAGAGAAGCGGAGTAAGGGGAGGTTACAAAGTTCTTTGTTCTTTTTTATAGACATGTGACAATCCTAAGAAAAACAAATGTCCTGTCCCTTGGTAAATACTGTCACTCACTTCACTGTATCTATGGCAGGAACCATGCCGGTCATACAGACTGGCCTACAAACATGCCTGGCTTTGTTTATCTCGATTACATAGAGGGGGGTAGATTAATAGGCTACTGAAAGAAGATAACATTGTTTTTGCTTTTTGTTCCGCTAACAGAAAGTGACAAAGACACTGCATTTCTAGTACTCAACTGGTATTTTCTGTGCTAGCTGAAAATATTATTACCCTTAAAAATGAAAACTAATGCAGTGACAACATCTAAGATAAGCTGTACTATGTAAAATTTGTTCTTCAGTTTAGTAATCCTTTCACCCAGAAGAAGACAAAAAACCTACAGTTACAACTAGTTTGCTTTAACCCCTTCATGAATGGGATTGTTTTTAGTTTCTGTTCATTAATGACTGATGCACTTTTTACATATTTGCTGTGTGATTCTTCCATGGCAGTAAAATACTTTCTTGCTAAGTGTACCCACACATATTATATATTGTTTTTTAGAGGACAGATAGGGCTATATATGTATATCACATATGTGTGCCTAACACTTCATTTTGTATGAATAAAATATTTGTAAAAAATGAGGAAAGAAAAGTAAAGAAAAATTTTCCCCCAGTTTTGATTATTATTTGTTTAGAAAAGTAGCACAGCTAGAAAAATGCATTAAAATAAATTAATTTATTTGTCCTTTATTTAAAACACCTCCCGTCCCTAGGATTTTAGAAAAGACTTCTTCTACTTTAGCTAAAACTAAAAGGTAACATTTACTTTCTTTTTCCTCTAAAAGCTAATAGTGGTCACCTGGCATATAATGTCACTGTCACTAAGTGTGACTAAGTGGGGGTTAAATAAAAAAATAACCCTTAGGATGAAAAACAAATCTGCAGCTCAGCTGCAGATTTTTATTGTAAGGGGCTAATTTTTATAATAATGATAGTATAAAAAATATATTTAGATATATCATTTTTCCCCACTTTCCACTATTTTTTTCTTTTCTTTTCTTTAGTTTTAATTATATCAAGCAGTCATTTGGATGAATCTCACTGTGACTGCTTCATAGTTTAATTAATTAATTGTTGGTTATTATTAGGCTGCTCCAAACTTGGAAACAGCTGATAATAACCCTAGTGGCACTGATCCTTACATCATGTCAGGGTCAGTGTCACTAAAGGCCTCTGATCATTCCCATGATGATAATGATCAGAAGCCTGCAACAATGTTCCAGAATAGAAACATGTAGCTAAATGTTTCTATCTATTATTAAACATTTACAAAAAAGCCAGTACACATCAGGATCCCAATCTGTACCAGCTTTCAAACAGTGACAGCAAGTTCTGCAAATACCTCTCTGCTATCACTGGCAGACTGTAATGGCTAGGTCAGGATATATGAATCTCAGCTGCGGAGTGAGCCTAGCTCAGGTGTAATTGTTTTGGGGTACGGCTTCAGGGTCGAGCTCCAGGCGTCACTCTCAAACATTAACGGAGAGTTAGGAGCTCTACCATCATATGCCGCAATTACTTCATTTTAAGTGGTGGCAACAGGTCCAATGGTCCAGGAAGGGGATTTCTGGTTGTCAGCTGGCGTTCACTGGCAATAGTGGAACGCTATACTGATCTTTCTGTCAGCCTTTTATAGGGGAGGAGTGTGGGAGGAGCTGCCGACCTCATAGGGGCCGTTGCGTTCCACGCTGGAACGCATCGGCTCCTCTACTTCCGTCCCATGCTTGCGTTCCACGGTGGAGCGCAGCCACGATCGTTACACAGACACATGATCCCTGTAGAAGCGGAACTCTTTCAATAATGGATGATAGCCGTTTATTCTCAGTGGTTACCGGCATTACAGAACCCCAAATAGCTGCTCACATACAGTGTACATGAGCAGCCATTTTGGCACTTAGTGGCAGGGACGTACAGTGTATGTCTCCCATCACTGAGGGGTTCAAATATATCTGCCAGTAGAAAAATATGGATTCAGCCATTGCTTACTCATCTGAAAACCCTTGTGCCCGACTGTGCTTGAATAACTTATCTTAATGCGCGTTGGTAACATCATCCAGGCAACCAACACTTTCAAAAGGACAGGTCAGTAATAGCAGTAATATTTATCTGCTTACAGCTAGCCTTATCTGCAATCTTCCCATTTCTAGAACATACATTTTTGTGAACTGGTGCTCAAAACAATGACCTTTCAAAATTAGGCCATGATAATGCTTTATATAGGCAAAGGAATTTTGCTCTCTTTAATCTATGCCTCCTCTAACCCATAGAGAGCATTGTGATAGCTGTATTAGCTGCAACCTAGCACTGCATGCGGTTATTAAAGCAGAACTAAACTAACAAAAGAAAACAAAAATGCGAGCAGGCTCTTTATTACACGAGAGGCATACCATGCAACTTCTGCAGCAAAGCATAAGCAGGGTCGGGTCTACTATTGGTTTGAGACCAAACCTCTCTGTTCCCAGTTCCCGTCAAACGAATGCAGACTTCTGCCAGGCCTAATATGAGGTTTTCACGTCTTGTAGGGGTTTCTTGATTTCTATTTTATGTTGATAAGACCTTTTTTTTTTAATTTTGGGGTGCTCAAAGTACAGCATCATTTTTGTTGACAATCGGTTCAGGTAGCAAAATCTGTGTACATCAAAATCACTTCACACTACTACCATATTCACTCCATCCCCACAGTAACAATAAAAATGAAGTATACAATGGTTAGGTTTATTATCTCTGAATACACGGCCTGCTGCTTGACAATTTTACATTGCTGCAGCTCTGTGTATCCTTATACTTGTAGTAAAGCCCCAGCCTGTTCTCTTTGTCTCTAGTAAATTTGGGCCTAGCCTTGCTATTTAAAGTCATTCTCCTGCTGGCCAGTTTTACATTGCTGTGTCAACTGAGGTCTCTTAATTCTTGTTGTAAAAAAAAAGAGACTTTCTGTCTCTAGCAGGGGCGGACTGGGCCGGGGGGCAGGGTGGAAATTGCCCCCCGGGCCTCTCTGATGCCTTTAGAAACGGCCCCCGCCGGCGCCACCGCAGCGGTAATCACTCTTTTTTTCTCTCCCCTCACGGCCGTTCTGCTGCAGCGGCCGAAAGTGGAGAGATACAAGAAGTGATTGCCGCTGCACCGGCTCCGGCGGGGGCCGTTTTTACAGGAGGAGAAGAATTCTTTGATATAGTACATGTTAGTCAATTCTCCCTTATTATAAATGTTCTGCCGTTTGCCAATTTTACAATGCTGTATCATCTGTGGTCTCTTACTTCTTAATAAGAGTGTGCTATGAACTGACCAGCAGCAGGACAGTTTTCATTCCGTGAGAACAGGGAAAGCATAACACAACTACTAACCAATTTCTATCTGGTCAAAGCAAAGGTTTCTGATCAAAACAGTCTCCATGACAGGGACACTATCCATTACTAAGGGATCCCTGCACCCCGCTAATGATGTATATTACTTGTATAAAAAAATATAAAAATATACATAAAGTTAATCCCAGAGATATATAAAGTTTAAAAATCAAAGTGACAGTAAACATTTATTGACTTAACTAGTGATGCATAGTAATAGAGTAAAATATAGTCAGGTAATGTTTAGAAATTAAATTGACAATAAACATAATGTTAAATATTAAAAAATGGGGGGAAAGTGTCATTGCATTCTCTCTATTTCAACAAGACCCTTGTGCCAGAATCTGAAAATTAGGTGGATATACTTACAATATTAATTAAACTTATTTTAAAAACAGCCAGTGAGTATGTGTTTGTACTTTATTTTAATAAAAATATTTTTTTATGTGTGTTTTTTTACTTTTAACTCTATATGAATTCTTAAGGGGTAGTAATATATCCATTTACTTATTCCCCTGCAAGGTGGAGAATATGTGACATGCTCTTATTATAAATGGGTCTCCAGATTCCATATTAAGTCCTCCCCATATTACTCCCACCTTCTTCTTGGGGCCCATTTGTCCTGGTCTGGTACAGGAAAGGTATGACAGCACATATTCTGTCCTCCCTTTCCTGGCCATCAGCCTGCATCCCTGGATAAGGATCTAGTTAGAACATTAGGTAGCACTCCACACTGTGTTTTCTGTGTTTTGTTTTCCTTTTGTAATTGTAATTACTACATTCAAACTGGTATTAATTAGATTGGGGTGCTGCTTGTAAACCAAGCTAATAGTGAAAAAAATAAATTAATTATGTGGCCAAATAGCATGCACTGCTTCTGAGACTGCCCATGAAAATCATACTGTTCTGTAACACCACATACATTTTTAAGGCATCCTCCAACATATTATCTAACCCTTTTGCTGCTAGGCCATGTGCTCCACTTTTGACCTCATATGGGCAAACCATTTTTTGCATTTTGTTCCCTTTTAGTAATATTTCACTTACAGCTTTCAGAGTTTGTAAAATACCCCTAAACCATGCATTTTCTAGTAGCTCAGGACCTGTAGAATAAATAGACAGCGCCACTTATTTTGTAGGTCCAGTGATGTGCAAATGTTTACCAAAACAATTTTCTTGATAAAAATACAATGAAATCCTTATTAATGCACAAAATCACAACTCCAAAATCCCTACTAAATCTAAAAACATAAAATTGTATTGAGTTAATAAATTAAGTGTAAATTTTAAATAGTTTATTTTTGCAAAATGGTGAAAATAAAGGGTACACAAAACTATACACTTACACTTAAATTCTGGAGGTTGGCTTCACACCTATGCCCTGTGTTAACTCCTAAACTACAGTGCCCCGTCCTCTGCATCAGTGGGCTTTGTGATAAAGTGATACATTTTATTGCAATGCAGCAAGCTACAACGCACTGCAATGTGATGCAATGCGCTCCAATGCGTCACAACACGCTGCTGCACATAGCATTAAGTAAATGTAATTTAATAGGTTTTTTAAAAATCAAGCACTGTGACACATTGTTACAATGCACTGTAGGCATGTGTATAACACACACCAGCCTAGTGTGAATGGGCCCTTAGTACGTTGGTGCACTGCACAAAATGTATATTACCGCAATGTGTTTAGGGAAAATGTGTGCTTTACGTATGCATAATTTGTGTGTTTGTGGGGGAGGGTGTTTAAGTCTAGGCGCTGCAGTAATACACATGCTTTGATGTGTTTTTATGTGCATTAATGTGCATTGCATTAGGGAACTTTATTCAGAAATTTATAGGCTTTCCAATGCACAGAAATCTCACCAACAAGGTGTTTAAAAAGTATCTTTTTAAACACAGTTCACCAAAACATGCCTTGTGGTGTGCTGCAACACATGTGTGTTAACAAGGTGTGTTGGGGTACTATTTATTTAATCAGTAAAGTCAGGGGGATCATTCTACTATAAGTTAATGGTCGGTGAAGCAACCATGAGCATATAACAGAGCTGGGAATGCAGCCGAACTAAAGGATACTGACCTGGCCAGCTGCAAGCAGTTCTGTTGCGCTCTGTTACGTTGATGGCAGCAAAAGGGTTAAAAGGCATATGTATTTTCAATGTTTCCCCTTACAGCAGCATGAAAGTATCCATTCCTTGCTGTTTGGTATTTTTAAAAACTTTTATTCCATTGATACATATCCCCTATGGCTGTGCTCATTTCTACTTGTCTTATTTTTGACAAAAGCTTGCCTATTGGCCTTGAAAATGGCCAGAACTAATTGCCTCCCATAAACGGAACCAAACCTGGGCAGATTCGCTCTTCCATATTTATTTGCCTTAAAGTTGTCCAGTCATACACTGTCTGAGGGTCTGCTTATAAATGGATTCAATTTTAAAGCGTTGTATCATCTGAGAATTTAGAAAGGATCATGTTTTATGCCAAATTCCACATGATTTATGAACAAACCAAAAGGTAATGGTGGCAGGACTGATTTTAATGACCTTACAACCATCGCATAACGAAAGTCGTGCGATGGTTGTAAGGTATATGGGCAGCTTAAAGCACAATAATACACTGCTCTACAACGTTACACCTCCCCCTGCACAAATATAATAATAAAATCCCCCCACACAAAAAATAATACACCCCCCGTTGTAAGCCCCCCCACACACATAAAATAATATACTGCCCCCTTATTAACAGATACATTCTTTTTTTCGGCAGGAGCTCAGAACTGTCAGAGCTCCGGCTGAAGGAAGCCAGAGCTGACAGGCGCTCCCACACAGATGCAGACCGTGGAGCTTCTCCCGCAAGTCAGGTACGCGGTCTGCGACGGTGTGCCTGACATGTCAGCTGGTTGTGGGCCACATAGTACCGGCTTGTGGGCCGGAGTTGGTCCGCGAGCCGATACTTGGAGACCCAAATTTCCACTGCCATAGATCATTCATCATAACATTAATGTACACATAGGGCCTCTGAGGACCAGTCCAAATATAAGTCATGCTCAGATACCCCTTTATTGAGTTTCTATACAATACCTCATACTAGGAAAGGAGATTTGTTTGGCAACATCTGCCTTTTTTAAATCCATGCAGACTATCACTAATGATATTATTTTCCATCACATATTTTAGTATATGATCTGTTAATAACACCTCAAACATCTTTCCTACAATAAAGGGTAAACTCATGGGTCTACTGTCAGGAGAAGGCTCCAATTCTTTTTTTGGGTATTTAACCAGTTGACATCCGCGGTGTTAAACCCCCTTCCCATCCAGACCATTTTTCAGTATTCAGCGCTGCGGTACTTTGACTGAAATTTATTCAATCATGCAACGCTGTACTGAAATGAATTTTATATCATTTTTTGGGGACAGATAGAGCTTTCTTTTGGTGGTATTTATTCACCACTGGGTTTTTTATTTTTTACTATATTAAGGAAAAATTACCAAAATAAAAAAAAAAAAACCTGTTTCCCCTATATTAAATTATAAAACATTTATTATTACCCAATTTTTTGGTAAAATATAAAAGGGTCACGTCGGGTAAAAAGACACCAAACATGTCAAGCCTTAAAATTGCGTGCGCGCGCGAAACCTTTTTATATGTGACTTTTATTTTATTTTTTTATTTATATATTTTTTTTTTGCACTTTTTGTTATTGCAATTATATAGGGGGATAACAATCCCCCTATATAATAGCAAAGGCACACTGACAGGTCCTCTTTATGGAGACATTAGGGGTCTCTAGGACCCCTAATATCACCTGTGGACCCCAAAAGAAGCTGATGAAG
>NW_017307350.1:268419-274718 GCF_000935625.1 Nanorana parkeri
TGCTCGAAAAAACGAGCACATATAGATGATCGGCAGGCTATAGAGCCGCCAATCGTCTATATGTGAAACATCCGGTAACGGGTGTTTGCATTGGTCGGGTCTTTTCTGCCCGTGCGTGCCCGCTAGGGGGCGTGCAAGAGCAGAAAAAAAATGCCGTCTGGAAACGGCAACCCGCCAATGCTGCAGTGCCATTGGCGGACGGCAACTGGTTAAACTAGACATGTAAGCTGGCATAAAAATTTGTTTTGTTTTATTTTGGATTTCTTATCCTTTTGGGTTTCAGGTTTGAATGCCATTTTGTTATTTAGGTTTGGGTCTTTCGGAATTTTGTTTTAGTTTCGGATGGTGCTTTCTGATTGGCAAGAAAACAGTCACGTGTCCGATTTAGTTTAATTTTGAACAAAATTATGATGATCCGAAATTTTGTTAAAAGAACATTTGTATTCATTTCCATTCGGACTCAAAGGAATTCGGGTATTTGGATGCATCCAAATGTCTGAATTCACAAAATTTCGTGTGAATTTGCATCCGGAACCAAACAAAATTTACATTTCTAATATAAACTGAAAACACTTTTCTCCAATCTACCGGTACCAGGTAAAAGACATGTAATAGATTTGTTTTTTATTTATTAATTCATTTAGGGGGTTATTCACTTAAGAGCCGAAAGATCCAGCCGTAGCTTCGGCTGATCCTTGAGCTCTCTTCGGCTGCCTCTGACCTTTCGTTTCAGTCGAACCGAAGGGCTGCTGTACGGGCTATTCACAATAGTGAATAGCCAAATAGCCAATAGCCAAGGCTTTGGCTGTCACAAAAGTGACAGCCGAAGCGGGGAGAACGGCCTGCCGAACGTTCTCCCCGCAAATGACAGCTAGGCGGAGCCAGCCGTGATCTCATGGCTCGCTCCGCCCAGTTGCAATGACACATCAGCATGCCCAAATGGCCTGGGGACGCTGATCTGTCATTAAACAATAACAACTCTCGCAGGTGCTGGCCAGTAGGAAACAGTTGGGCGGCACTAGCTGTCACTGCTAGCTCCGCCCAATTGTTTTTCTTTTTTTTTCCTTTAAAATATTTGTATTTTATTTTTAATGTTTCTATTTTGTATCATTTTAAAAATAATTTCTCAACCTTTTTTTAATTTACTCTTTTCACTATATTTCTATTCTACCTCCGTGGTATCGAGCAGAATAGACAAGCCGAATGAGGATAGGGGCGAGCGGCAGAGAGCTTTGGCTCAGCCAATCCAGATGTTGGATCGGCTGAGTCGAACTCCTTTTGCACTTCGGCTCAGCCGAACATGCAGAGCATGTTCAGCTGACCGAAGGCAGCCGATGCACATATAAGGCTGAAGTGAAAACAGCGTTCGCCTCACTTCACTTCGGCTCTACATGTTCGGCTGACCGAAGGCAGCTGATGTATGGCTGATTTTAGCCGATGAATGGCTGAAATCAGCCATACAAGACTGAAGTGAATAGCCGAACGGCGTTTGGCTCACTTCACTTTGGCTGGGTTATTCACTCGGCAGCGTTCGGCAGCTTTGTGAATAACCCGAAAAATTTATTTTTTGCAGCTCTCTTTGTAACTTTTAAACTATTAAAGTGTTTGTTAATTTGTTTATTTATAAATGCCTTTTACTTATTAGTTATTGTAGTGGTAAGCCATATTAGTTTTGTGTTTAGTCATTTATACTGGTTGACCTTGCAAATAAACAATGTAATGTATTACGTTATAGCTTAAATTGAAATCACCTTACTACCTCTTATTAAGAACATTTATATCTTCTGCATTGTTGGAGATTAACAGATCCAGCTAAGCATCATTTTTAGCAGTTGTCAAGGCTAAGTGAAAACATAACCTGTTGGGAGTACTTGAGGCCTCAATGATGTATATGCATATGGAGGCTTACTTCGATAGTTTATCAAAGACGTGCAAACCCATGTTGGTATTATGGTTGTTTTTTGGGGGGTTTAGACCCCATATTCCCTATGTGTCTTATTTGTTGAGCTTGTGTTGTTAATATCAGGGAATTAGGTTTTTACTCAAAACATTTTAATCAAACAAGGAACTGTGTGGTGTTTTTCTACAGAAATACCTAATAAATGTGTTCAAAGCTAACAACCAGTCATATGCAGTAATGTTAAGGAATAAGAACTTCCCCTGCACATAATTGGATAATTGAGGTAGACACAGATTCACTGAGCTAAAGTAAAAAAATTACTCTTTATTAAAGTGTCAATTGTCAAAATATTAATAATAAAAAAATATGTAATATGTTGTATTCATTTAAGGACCCTGCAAGCACATACAAATACCAGTTGATCTGCCAGAAATGCACTCAGCTCATTACTTTTGTGAACTAACACCATACAGTATTTTTGTGGACTAAATGGTGTCAGCTCCAGATTTATTTTACTAAACTACTTAAATTCACACTCTCCTATCTCCACAACATAAACTCTTTCATTTTCTACTGTCATAAACACTGTAATTCTGTAATCGCAAGAAGAGAAACAGCAGGGCTAATAAGGCTCCTTCAGATAACAAAGGAAACGTGCACAAGGTATAGGCCTTCTCATGTCCCACTTGCCCCTCCTTATTATTATACAATATATTATTGTAAGCCCTCACGGGCAGGGCCCTCCTTACCATCTGTCTTGAATTATATTGTAATTGTCATGTCTTCCTTATATTGCAAAGCGCTGCGCAAACTGTTGGCCCTATATAAATCCTGTATAATAATAATAATAATAATAATATAGGACAGTCCTGAATTTCTTATATGATCAATAGGTTTTTTTTTTTGCACATAGAAATATAACAAAACACGTTCAATAGTATATTTAATAGATCGATATGTGCAAGTAAGTTAATTGTTAGGGTTTACATACATTTTAAGTCACCTCCAATATACTGCATCAGCAAGTGCAGATTTCTGGAATGCTGGACTGGTAATGCTTATTAATAATTTCTATAAAACAACTGATATACCTTTTGTGTGCGAAAAGAAAAAAACACCTCTTCTTTAATGCAAAAAAATGTAGTTTTTATATTGTGCCAGGTTACTTGTTGCATCATTATTGACTGTTAAAAATATCTTAACAGCTGGAGATCGAGTTTTTAGTCACTTCTTATTCATGCTAAGGGAATGAATGAATTTGAGCCAGACCTCAAAATCCGTGCTAAGGCACATCAGGCCAACGTTTGCCCCTAATTAGGAGTGTGTCTTCAGTTGTATCTTCACTGAGTTGTCTTGCCTAGAATGATATATATATGGAGAGATTTCTGCAGCCTGAAAAGGTTAAGCTGCTGTTACCAAGATTTTACCCGTTACTGATATTTCTTTAGAAAACAGTGACGGATAACACATGCAGACATTTGCTGTCTAATTGCTACAGCAGGCTACCACTGTGAAGAACAAAGGGAATATTTAGCACATCGTAAATTCTTTTGGAGCCCTGCAGAGTGGCTTGAGTTCAGATTACACGTTTATGACCAGCATTTGAGAGTCATTTCTACTAAACTTTGAAAAAGTAGGTGGGGAGCTCCTAAAGGATTTTTCCACCACTTTCTGAAGTATTAATATGTTCATCCTGATATACTTCTTATGGCGTGGTAACAAAAACCTTTGTGTACTGTATCTGAAATTCCTCAGATTATAACAATGCATATTTAATATTGCAAAGAAGGGAAGGCATGGGTTAATCCATTGTTTTTTTCTGCCACATGATGGTTATTGCTAAAAGAAAGTTCCAATTAGCATTGAAAATACAAACACTGAACCAAGATCGTTCAGCTGGAATCTATTGATCTTCATAAAGAGACCCTGTTGCCAACTTAGAAAATTGCAATCACATTTTTTGGATTTGGGGTTTTAGTATTTTAAATGATTTTGTTCACTTGCATTGTGCCTTTCAACTTGCTACTCAATTCTCTTTTACAGTTTCCCCCATCTTGCACATCATAGCCCTCTGCTCTTCTAGGAGTATCTACACTGCCTGGCCCAAAAAACAAGTCACCACCTGGATTTAGCTAAGTAAGTAAATAGGTAAGCACTATAGGGGTTGCTTCAGTTGGTCGGGTCTAGACTCAGCAATGTTCTATGCCTAAAAAATGAGGTCAGCTGCCTGCCTGAATACATCGAATGACCAGGTTTTTCCATCTAGGGATTTTTTCTTCCCTGATGGCATGGGTATATTCCAAGTCACAGGCTCAGATTGTGAGAGGGCGGTTCAGGGAGCATGAGACATAATTTTCACACATGGATTGGCCACCACAGAGTCCAGACCTTAACCCCATTGCAAATCTTTGGGATGTGCTGGAGAAGACTTAATGCAGTGGTCTGAATCCCCCATTATCACTACAATATCTTGGTGAAAAATGAATGCAACTCTGGTAGTTATTTTCATACAAAGAGGTATGCATAAAGGAGAAGTACCACATCCTAATAATTTATATCATAGAAAAGGAAAGAAAAAAAAGGAATTTTGACTTTTAAGGTACTTCTAGGATCACACAAAACATATTTAGTTTTTATATAAAGTATAACAATTTTTATTTATAAATATATTTTAAAAATGTATGTTTTTAAAAAAAAATGAAGACAAACAGAATAGCCTAAAAAAGACCATAGGATGTAGCCGCATCTTCCCACATTTTTATCTATATTACAATACTTGTTGCAATTTGCTGGATACTTAGTCACCCGCAGTGAATGTATCCATCTAGTTTCCCTCCTGAGTACCTCTGCGTCAATATCCCCTCCCCTGTTTCATGTACTCTTTCCCACACTCAGAATTTCATACATGAGGAATCAATGTTGTGTACCAGACCTACATGGCGGCTGATTGGAGTGGATGTTATCTCTTTTGATATTAAGTATACATGATCATATATTCTACATCGTAATTGTCGTTGTCCTACGTAGAAGGAACCACAGTTACAGGTCATAAGATATACTACAGCTGTGGTAGAACAATTCGCAAAATGTTTGGCAGTACATTTCCTTTCATTAGGTAAAATAAATGTACTTCCTTCCTGTATCCATGGACAGTAGGCACATTCATCACATTTGTATGTGCCGGCTATCTCTCCCTTACAGGGGGCCCCCCGTTTTTGTCCCATGTAATGACTGCAGGTTACATTATCCCTGATGGATCTGGAACGCCTGTATACTATCTCAGGTATAGATCTTACATGTTTTAGTATGGTGGTATCAGCAATGAGCAACGGCCAGTATTTTTCTAATATGCTTCGTATTTGTTGATGTTGTGCACAATACTTAGTTATAAGTTTAACTGTTTGCTTATCATTCTTCCTTGATGATCCATAAATTAGTTGTGTTCTAGATAGTTATTGCACTCCCTGATAGGCCTTCTTAAGTAGTCTATGACTATATCCTCTTTCTAAGAGTCTCAATCGAAGGTCATTGGCATGTTTTTGAAACTCTTGATCATCAGTACAATTTATTTTTCTCTGAACATACTGGCTACATGGAATACTTTTAATTAAAGCTCTAGGATGGGAGCTGTTAGCATGTAATATAGTGTTTCCGGCAGTTGGTTTACGATATAGAGTCATAGCCACATGTCCGTCTTCACAAATATATATCTCAGTATCCAAAAATGGCAGTTTATTGGGATTAGATGTCATTGTAAATTTTAGATTATATTCATTTTTCTGGAGGGTACCGACACATCTAGTTAATTCTCGTTGAGTGCCAGTCCATATAACGAGGATGTCATCAATGTGCCTCCACCACAGTAGAACATGGCGGAGGTGCAATGAGTACAACTCACTTGAAAATATCATTCTTTCCCACCCCCCCCAGGTACAGGTTTGCGTAAGAAGGATGCAACTTAGGAAGAATGCAACTCTGGATGGAAATAAATGTTGACATTGCATAAGCTTATCAACCTGATGACATGGCAAATGCGTGCTGTAATCAAAGCTAAAGGCGGTCCAACAAAATATTAGACTGTGTGACTTTTTTGGCCAGGCAGTGCAATTACTCTCTATACTGGTCAAGATTCTGTGCTCCTTCCTACACCTTCCTACATGACCTTTATTATATATACTAACTCAGCTAGGGCTGCCTCAATTACATCCAAGATGAAGGCTCCCAGCAGAAGTCTCAGTCCTTTTGGGTGTCTACACAAGGGGGCTTTTACAGATAAATAAAATCAATATTATTATTATACAGGATTATATTGCGCCAACAGTTTGCTCAGCGCTTTATATATATATAGATCTATATATAGATCTATATATTTATATATAGATATACAGATCTATATATA
>NW_017307350.1:274812-277411 GCF_000935625.1 Nanorana parkeri
TATATATATATATATGTGTGTTACGTACAGTATAATCTTATGGGAATATTTTTGTTGAAATGAAAGGCATCAGGATCTCCTTAAAGCGGAATCATACTCACCTCCCATCCAGTGATGTGACGCCCACCAACATCTTCAGCCATTTTTTGGGTTCAGGATCTCAGCCATAATATGTATCTTCTGCAACAAAAAGCTTTCCTGTTGGCACATTTTCAATTTTTATTTAAAGTTTGAAAGTGTGGAAAATTAATTTCAGCCAGTAGCAAGAATCCAGACAGCTCCATACATGTGTAGTAGCTGGGTCTGTTTCCAAAGACTGTGCTATGTAACATCCTCCCTGCTTGCAGTTTTTCATGTTAGAGACAGCAAGGAACATGTAGTGGAGGTGTTTGGAAATACCTCTCCTGATTACAAACGTGAAAGAAAAAAAGGTGATAGATTAACACAATGGCAAAAGAGAAGTCCACAGGGGCAATAGAGTTATGCCAGGATAAAAAGCAAAACCTATGAGCAGATAGGCTTGTTTTTTGCAGATATTTTAAGGCTTGCTTTTCAAGTTTGACTGGAGTGTACATGCAAACTCTTACCAGTGAATTTTCCATATGCAAAGTTTTGATGATGGAATTGCATATGGCTGAAGAGCAAAGCAGGAACTTAAGGATATTTAGTTGTATGTGAAAATGTAAGCCTTTGGGGTTTACATTAACATTAACAAGAGCAAATTGTTATACAGTCTGTTAGTAGGGATACGTGGACCGATTTGCTTGAACCAAGGTTTTACCTGAATTGGCAGATTTGCTGTGGCATTTTTTTGACCTGGTGATCTTGATTTGTGGTATTTATTTAAAGCCAAACTCTGGACAAACAACTTAATGCACAGATGCAATACATACTGTACATGGTAGATGTTTTACATGCAAAAGGATTTGTATTTCGGATAATCCATCCCATATGATTTAGACAACTCTGCCCCACAAAACAGCCCTGTTTAGCAAGGGAGGGTATCTAAAGTTTCTCTACTGCAGTTACACTTTCACTTGCAGGCTCACTTCCTACTGAGACTGGACAGTGAAAAGAGCAGCAGCAGACTGATGAGCTCACTCTCTCTCTCTCTCTCTCTTTCTCTCTCTCTCTCTCACTCTCTCACTCTGCTCTCTCCTGCTATGAGCATGCCCCTTGCACTGCAGCACAACTGATTGGCTCATTGTGATGCTTCCTCTCAGGTACTTAAATTGTGTACATGGTTAGAACAAGCAGTTAAAACTTATTAAACACCCTAACTTATAAAACTCCCTAAGAACTTTAAAGCTCAACTGAACCTTTAGTTTAAATATATTTCAGATGCACCAAAACAAAAGGTGTTTAATGTCAACATTTTCTTTCTAATGCAGCTACAGCCTAAGTAGAAAAGCCAGTGTTCTGTACATTTGGTATCACCCTCTGTTGTCCCCTACTGTTTAGAGTTAGTTGGTAAAGATAGACCCTCCTTTCATTCTCCATATTCCCTCAGTATTAGTAAATATCTACTTACTAATAGATGTTATACCATTTGATCTGTTTGATAGTTTAGAGATGGAGGGAGGAGAGAGGGAGGGGGACAGTGGTAATATTTAGGGAGAGTAGATTGGTAAGGTGGGAGTGGTAGTTATACACAGGGTTTGTTATAATGCAAATGGATTAATGGATACTTTTAGATAATGGAATCACAATAACGAATAACGAGAACACAAGCATTGGTGGGAGGGTTGAGGTGGAATAGGGAGTAATGGGTAAATAACATTATTTGAGTGGAATTTTATTGTCATATAGACGTCTTAGTATGCATCACATTTTATAATGTTTAAACACAAAGAGTAGAGTGAGGAATATATAAAGAAAGGTCGGAGAGGGAGAGTTGGTCTTAAGATATGGTTTGAGGAAATCAACACTGAAGTTTACACAAATTCACATAGTGACTGTTCCCCCCCTTTAGATGAAGATACAGTAGCAGATTGAATGTGAAAGGTGAATAGAAGTAAATGAGATAAAAATTGTGAAGATAGGTACTATGAAATGAATATTTTTGGATATGAACGAAAGGGAAAGTAACAGAATAGATATTTTGTTTAATAAGATATATGAATAACCTATGCTATTTATAAAGTAACATTAAGTTTTAGATCTTTTTATGAAAATATGTATAAATGTGTTAAATGTGAAATAATAATAAAAACTATATTAAACAAAAAAAACATATTCCCACAGTATACTACTAACCTTGATAGCAGACACTAGGTTGGGAAGATCATTGTCTTTTTGCACTTCAAAAGACTGGAAAAAAACATTGTCTGTAAAGTGCTTTGAGAAGTAAAACTGTGTTTTATAAACCTCTGTGTCTTATTAGAGAGTAAAGCGGTCTGTGGATTGTGCAGATTCAGCATGGATTGAAATCTAAAGGAGGTATGTCAATGCACAAAGTATGCACTTGCTGTACAAAACCCTCCTGCGCTGAATAAGTGTTTTCTGCCTTGCTGAATAAAAGTGCAAGACATACCTACTTGGACTGTTCATGGGTGTCCCTGCCTCATGCATGGCTTACCACTGCCAATATCAGTTAAGC
>NW_017307350.1:277507-295010 GCF_000935625.1 Nanorana parkeri
CCCCCCCCCTTACCCCCTTTCCTGCTCAAAGTATGAATGGCTAGATTGGACAAATATTTTCTTAGGGCCAGTTTACATCAGTGTGTTAGGGCTAGTGTGTTGATGAGCATTGGCATACATGTTTTAAAGCATTGTGCTGCAATGTAATGTGATTTTTTACAAACAGGAAACATTAAGGGTTAAAACACATTTATTTTTGTATTATGATATCCTTTGTATCCTTTGCAAAGTGGCATCCAGTTTGTAATGAAACCCTGCTCCGTCAAACATTTCAGGTCAACTGAATATTTAAATGTTTAACATGCTATCTGTAAAGTATGTAAAATTAGACACATATGTCAAATTTACCCTCAGTATTCACACACTGGAAGTAAAATTCACTCTATCTAGAGAGAGGTGGACATGTGTGGCGGCAAAAAATTATTTTCTTTAAAGTGTTTTTGGGTTTCAGGTCCAAAAGTTAATTAATTTTGTTTTTCGGATCCATCCGAATTAGAAATTTTCTGTAATTTTCGGATGAGTTAAATTATATTTACGGATCAATTTCCGTTACAGCAAACTAACAGAAAATAAAAAGCGACATTTTTCTTTTCAACTTTTGACAGTCCACAGAGAAAATTTTAAAACAAAGCATGCCCCCCCCCCCCTAATTAATACCAGACTCATTAGGTCTGGTAGGAATTTTAGGAAGGAGCTCAACGCCCAAAAAACTAAATAAAGTGCATGTAAAGTAGCCACTAGGGATGAGCCGAACACCCCCCTGTTCAGTTCGCATTCGAACATTCGACTGGCCGAAATTTTCGAATTCGAACTCGAACTCAGTGCAAGTGTATGGGGGTTGAATGTTCGACCCCCATACAGTTGCCGGTACATGTAATAAATATTGTGTACTGCCCCCCCCTTACCTCCGCTGCTGTCCCGGCCTCCAGTCCCCTGGTCCGTCCACTCGATGTCCCGTTGTCTGCAGGCTGGGAGCCCTACCCAGCCTGCTATTGGATATTGTAAAATGCAATAGCCAATAGCAAGCTGGCTATTGCACCCGCCTGCTGTCAATCAGCATGGGGGGACCTGATAGAGAACTTTCTCCTTCAGGCCCCTCCTCCGCTGAGCCCTGATTGGGCAAAGTCTTGCACCTGACCTGTGGTCAGGTGCAAGACTTTAACAAATCAGAGCTTCACTGGGCATTTTGTATTATGGAATGTCCATGGTCGAACAGAAAACGAACATCCCATAAAGTTCGGCGCTCGGCGAGCGCTCGAACTGCCGATGTTCGATTCGAACTCATGTTTGAATCGAACACTCGGACCATCCTTAGTAGCCACCACTCCAAACTTGCTCCCGTGAAGGACTACAATCCCACATTTAGTTTAGTAATTTGTACTGAGATTATAGCCTATTACAGGAGCCAGCTTGGATCGGTGGCTACTTTACAACAGGCACAAGGACCACAGGGAACAAAAGTAGCCACCCTCCAGAAGGAAGGACAGCGTCAGCATGAATTCAGAGATGATTTGAGGATCTACAGCTGAGTGATACACAAATAAGATACATTTCTGTTAATAGTTAAGGTACTTTAATGCATTTTTAAGATTTAACTTGTGAGTTTAATGTCACTTTGAAGTCACATCCACCCCCCCCATGCTGCTTTAAGGACTTACCTTAAATTAAGCCTCTTGATGCGATCATCTTCTTCCTCCCACTTGTTTTCAGCAGTCCCTACAGCGCTGGTGCAGGTCTCTGATCCAGTGCAGACTGCTGTTTCTTTCTCACGGTGTCTGTCCGACGTACATGCTCACAGCTGCGTGCATTGACTTACAGTGAATCTCTCCTCTTCTCCGCGCTGGTGATCTCTATAGCTCATGTACACACACTCATCTTCCTGCATGGCCGCTTGAGAAACTCCAGATCTACAGCTGGGAGCGAGCGATGGAGACAGAGGTAAGGTTTTACCTGTTTGCTAATTTTTTCAATTTTTTAAAAATGTTTTTGCATATATCTACTGCTTGCTTTTTGACTCTAATACTACTTTAAGTCTATGCATTCCTCCTTCTATGTGAAGTAATGCAGGAATAACCTACTGTATACAGCACCCTGGTGGAAGTGGCAGCGCCAAAAGTGCTACATGCAGCACATGCTGAAGACCAGTATGATTTTTGTCCACAGAGCAACAGCATCATTACATTTCTTGGAATTTGATTGATTGCTCCCAAGTTGCTACATAGTTTTAGCTCATTAACCACATACACATTTTTGCCAATATGTCTGGCTACTTTTTTTTATCCTTTGTACTTAGTGCTTTGCTGGCTGGATAACAAAAACAAATTTAAAGAAGTGGAATCAGATCTGGCAGTGAAGGATTTAGTCCCAAATACATAGGAGATCTTACAATTTCATATGACATTAAAGAAAATGTTTTTCCATGGACAAAATGCCTGACTTGTATTTGAAATGACACATATGCTGCCAAAGTGTTTATTTTTTTTTCACTTTCTCATAAGGCCTCTTTATGTTGTGAAGCTCAAAATTTGGCTTTGTGTTGTTCTTCGTTCTCCCACCCACTCACTCGTAATATTTTATCTAAAAATAACATTGAGAATTTCTCCTACAAGTTATGCAATTTTGAATAGTGTTCTGGCATGGCTCTCTAAGGCTATTCTTCAGCATCACCTGGGTTAACAGTAACCCTGGTTACTGAGAAATTAAAATCCATTTCCTAAGAGAGAAAATCAGCCCTTTTAAATTCTTTTCCTATAAAGGAACGTATTGTCCCCCTTATTTGGCTTTGTGGTTTGTAACGAGTTGTTTATATATCTGAATGGTCTGAAAAGACAGATGTATTTTATGCATCTCTTTGTGTAAGCTTTTTTCATTTCCGTTATAAATTACTTTTCCATATTTTCATGCAGTTATGTTTTCATAGAAAACGAAAAACTATGAACCATTATTACTGGGCCACCAGCAGTAACATTTTCTGTCATGTGTATTGTACAAGAACATACTGTGTACATACAGAAATATTCTAATATAGGAATCTTCACACTTCAAACGTTGACATACTATAGGGTGAACAGCAGATAAAAGTAAACCTTTCATTAGAACAAATGATTTCATATATAGAACATAATTCATTAGTATAATTTAAATTGAAAGGGGTAGGACTAGATGTTTTAATACAAAGTTCTAGATACTCTTGCTCAAAATGGGTACATAAAAGTTTTGCATTACCTGAGACCATTTGCTAACTGCATCATACTAATTTTCAAACAACAGGGAATTTCGTTGTGGATGCACAATGCTTATAAAACTGCCTCTAGTTGCTCATACTGTTTATTAGTTACCCTGTCACATACTAAAATAATTTCATCTAAGACCATACCTGTGGAGATTGAATACTTACCTTCCCTGATGCCCACTCCACTCAACACCACCCTGATTAGTAGAACAGGTCCCCTGAAAAACCAACACCTTGGTGTGTATCTCCTTGATCCCCCTCAGTTCTCATTGGTTACTCATGCCAGTTTTTACATCACTGCAGGTGAAAGCAGTGACATGAGGTCAGCAGAAGAAACCAGTGAGAGCAGCAGGGAACCATAGAGATAGAAGTGTTGGTTTTGGTAGGTAAATAGTGCATCGTTAATAACGGTCTACACATTCGACCAAACTATGGGGCAACTGCTCCAGATTCTGACACCAGTTTTGATAAATGCCCCCTATATACAGACAAGATGTAAATAAGATAATAAAATATGACATGTGTATGAGCTAAACTACAAATCGGCAAGTTTCAGTGGTCATTCTTTAAAGTGCATGTGGAGTCCAATTTTGAAGATTTCCCCTTACTTCCTGTTCCAGAGAAGAAAGTGAGAGGAAATCTTTGCAGAATGTAAATCCTCTCTTAGACACTTGTCATGGGAGCAGGTGTCCCCATTTGGAGATTTACCCTCTTCTCTTTTTCTGGAGCTAACTGTAACATTTTGGATTTAACATGACTTTCTTTCTCAGCGACAATGATCACCAGGGAGGGGCAATTCTCCCCAGTTGGGACAACGACAGCAGTAAAAACTTGACAGGTGTTCTAATCCTTTCCTATCTTGTACAAGCCTATAAAAGGATTTGTAATACATACACTTTGACATTCTAGTGTGAACTATCATACAGTCTTGCAAAGGTACTACAAAAAAATAAGTTTAGCAGTTTAGTATCATAGATCCTGTTCCCAATTTTAAAGCAAAAATTCAAGATAGTTTAAAATCTCCCCAATACTCCTTCTTTTCTTTTATTGTTATGTTATTAAAGTTCTTCACCATCATACTTCTGGCATGGATATCAGCTCTGTTGGCCATTAGAAGAGTGCTTATGGGGCAGACGGTTGCTAAAATCCCTAAACAGGCTATTGATGACCCGGGTTATTCTGGCGGCTCCTTCGGGTGAGAGTGCTACAATAGAAATGTGCCTATTAATGCTAGCCTAGTCAAAGCACTTCTGACCATTTTCTTTTATAAATTGAGAGGCTGTCTGTGGGAAAGAGGAAGATGATCTGGAAATACTTCCTGTAGATGACTGTATTCATGAAGTATGAGGTGCAAGCCCTTGGCTATTTTTCTTTGGACGTTCATTTGAGATTATAGGTAACTACAACTGGGAGTCTGATATTATATTGTAGGAGCTTGCGTGTATTCGAGTGGTTTACTTCACTTACTTCTACAATTTGTTTAATTTTCAACATTTTAAAACTGATCTCCAGGCATCAAGTGTCCCTCACCTTCACCCAAGAAAAAAAATGAAACCCCCCCCCCCTTTTTTATATGATGTTCCAATTCTTCTCTCTTGCTCACTGTAGATTTGGAAAGTCCTTCTTTATTTTCCCACATAGCTGCTTGGGGTAAGTGGACACTTCCTACTGGTTGTCCAGCGATGAGGTTCTCTCAGGTCCAGAAAACTATAGCTGTGTAATAATGTCACAAAAAGGGGACCAATAGGTGCAGGACTGCAATGTTTGATGACTAGTCTCCACTTCCAGAAGAGGCAAAGGACTCACAGCAGATTCAGGTGAGTAAAAAGGGATTCTAAACTTTAACAAGAATAGGAGAATGGGTTGGAGGGAATTGAGTTCAACATTGCTCAGAGATGGGTTTTAAAAATCAGGAAAATGTTGGTAATAGGCGGAAACACCTTAGGGGATAGGAAATATTTTCCCTCTTCAACAAAAGTAAATAGGAAAAAGCATAGTTTAGTTAAAATGTATTATACTGTAGGTCCCTTTTATTTTATTTTGCTGCAAAGAAAGGATAAGACAGGTAGGGGGTAGATCTTTTCTCAGACACATACACAGGTACCTCAGTGAAAACACATTCATCTTAGTAGGTCTATATCCACACAAGGGTTATGACTCTCCAAAGTGTGCTGGAAAGCACTAATCATCTAGTGGCCATTATGCATGAAGACCGAAAGGAAAATGCACCTCGTTCCTGATTTATGTTACAAACAGAGCAAATCGGTTATTTTTCATATGAAAGGGATTTATGATTGAAGTCCTCAGAGAACACTGGATCTGTATATTTAAATAAGGGTTACTTATTGAGTGCTGTACTTGGAAGGATGCTAGTAAGACTGCACATTTGAAAAGCCTATTTATATTATAAGTTATGGCCAATTATCCTCATTGTGTTTGGCCACAGAAAGAAGTGTCACAGACTATTTGGAATGAATCCAAATGGTTGAGCTACCATCACATTTGTTTTTCATAAAAATGAGAACACGTGATGCTAACCTCTTGCCCAAAACTTGTGAAAAACATGGTTTACAAACCGTGAATATAATAGATGAATAAAAAAAAAAACTTTGGAATCATATTGTCACATTTAAAGATCCACCAACCTATAAATGGTAAGAACCATGGTAAATGAACTATACATTTTGGGACTGCACCAATAAATTGAAGTGCCTAGTGCTGATGATACCTGAACATGGAGACACCAGAACTGGATTTAAAGAGGCACAAAAAGCCAGCAGAACTGTTCCAAGGAATGTCTTTTATTATTGATTTGTAGATTAAATGACCTCTTCCTTTTTTTTTTTTGCAATATCACATGATACTGTAAGTTGTAAAAGCTATAATAATGAAATGGCTTAATTTTAGGTGTTAAACAACAAGTATTTCTTTGCACTTCACTCCTTATCATGATATAAGCTTTCACATCACAGATTATGTATAGGAGTTTTATAAAATATTGTAAAAAGAACAATCTCAATACTACTAGTCATGTTCTGGCAGGTACCAGAGTTCGAGGTGGACCGTCTGTCAGGCATAATTGGTATACATGAACAAAGGAGTCCTAACCAGGATATCAATCAGCAGGGTAGCAGGAATCAGGGGTGAGGATAGCATAGCAACTGCAAGGTAAGAAAGGATGCATGTATATAGTTGTGCACTGCGCAACAACCAATTCCAACAATATGATTAAATGTTAGACATGTGTGATTCGTTTCGTTCCGAATCGAAATTCGGACGAATTTTCGGAAATTCGGAATTCGGATGTATCCGAATTCCGAATTACAGACATAACGAATGCAAACGAATCCGAATTTCCATTTCCGAAATTCGTAGCGGTAGTTTGAACGTTCGTTTCGTTTTCTGTTCTTATTCGTTTCTTATTCGTTTCTTATTCGTTTCGTTCGTTGGAGCAAAGTGACAATAGAGGAGAAAAATATTTTTTCCCCTCAAATGTCACTTTGCTGCAAACGAACGAACGAATAAGAAACGAATAAGAAACGGATAAGAACAGAGAACGAAACGAACGTTCGAACTACCGCTACCGAATTTCGTGCGAATCTGAATTCTGAATCCGAATTGACTTTCACACCCGAATCACGAAAAACGAAATAACACAAATCCGAATTTAAAACGAAACGAAACTAAACACATTTTTTGGCAGTGCACATGTCTATTAAATGTGAAATAAACCAATATATAAATAAACAATATATGTCTGTCAAACTGCATAACTAATTCTGAATAAACGTCCACAAATATTGAAGTGAATTGTAATCCCATCAATCCAATGTCCGATCCAACAAAAATGAAAACAAAAGAAAAGTTTTCCTTCGTATTCCTTCATCCCCATCCATTAGTCGTATTCCTTCATCCCCATCCATTATGATATTAACGATATTTCCACCATGTGTAAATTGTATAAAGATCCTCACTCACCAGACCATCATGCTGTTTTTTCAGGACGGTCAAAATAGCCAATATTGCAATCTCCTTCGATCCCCCCTGGGAGCTGCAGATTTCTGGCCGGCGGACGGCGGTGAAGAGCATCAGAGAAGATTGTGGAGAGGGATCGGAGCAGATTGCAATTTTCCCTATTTTGACCGTTACTGAGTTACCAGATCCTTACACTTGCATTTGGAGAAGGAGCACTGCACAGAAGGAAGCAAGACCTACATATGTAATAAGCAAATATGGTAGCCATCATGTAGCTACACGAAACATTAAAGAGAGTATACATTTTTGAAGTTTAAAGTATAGTTATGTCATGATTAGAAATAGATTACAGGGACAAAAAACATTTTACAACGATTTGTTTTTTTTTGTTTTTTCTATTGTTAATAGAAATACAGTCCGTACTATGGTTGCAAAGATGCTTAAATAACTGTGCATAACTTCTAATTTCAGATGGGTCTTTATTAGATGTTAGAGCAATGAAAACCTGCCTACCTTATTTCCTCAACTTTATCTAATTATGTATAGCTCAGCTGAAAACATTGTTTCCTATAGAGCTGTTTTATAGTTGCAGGTTTAAGTGCTTTACTTTCTTTCCACTTCACTTGTTGCCTCTTGTATCATTCTGGATGTGATCATCAACCAGTTCCCATGAGTACCACATATTATCAATTTAAATTGCACTTTATGATTAATACGCTGTGGACTCATCTTACTCACTTTAAAAGCCTCTTGAGTTTAAAAAAAATCATTTTATGTATTAAAGCAATCTCATAAAAATGGATTGGTGCTCCTGATTACATACACAGATGTTGTACTTTTTGTAAACATTTCTCTCTGTTGGTTTAAGGTTCTACAAAGATGTTTAATGAGAATAAATAATCAATGTTTAAAGTGTAACTAACATTTATACGAACATTTAAAACATATAAATTCAATTTCTTTTAAAGAACTGTAATATTGGTCTCCTCCTGTCCTCTAATTATTTGGAGTGCAAGCTTGTATTTCCTCATTTAAAATAACCAAAGTACTCCCCTGAAACTAAAAGCCTGGGAAAAGTTTGTCTGCTTCAAACTAAAATGCAATGCTGTTTTATGTTTATTTGTTCTAAATTATATATTTTTATGATCAACATGTTTACCATAAGAACCAAAAATGCTTAAAGTAACAGTAAACACAGGCGTTAACTCTTAAAAATGTATTCATGAACCCTATTAACAAAAATGTATCTTATATGTATATCTCTCAGCTGTAGATCCCTAGATCCCCAAATCATCTCTGAATTCATGCTGACACTGTCCTTTCTTCTGAAGGGTGGCTACTTTTGTTCCCCATGGTTCCTGAGTGTGTTGCAAAGTAGCCACTGCTCCAAGCTTGCTCCCTTGATAAGACTTTGGGGGTTGCTCACTATAGAGCCAAAGGATGTAGCCGAAGGTTCGGCTAATCCTTCGGCTCGTTTCGGCTGCAGGAAGCCTTCAGTTCAGCTGAATCAAAGGGCTGCTGTACGGGCTGTATAGCCCATACAGCAGCCTAAGGCAGCCAAAAGCACACTGCTGAGCTGAACACATATGCTGCAACTCATCTCAGCCGAAGACACCGGAAGCGGGGAGAACAGTCCACCAAAGTGACTCCCTGATAGTTGTTAAAAAATAGATAAAAAATGTAAAAAAAAAAATGTGTGGGGTTCCCCCCAAAAGTTATACCAGACCCTTTAGACCTGGTAGGAATTTTAAGGGGGACCTCAATGCCCCCAAAAAAGAAAAAAGTGGGGTCCCTCTAAAATTCCCAACCAGACCCTTAATCCAATTCATGGCATGAAAACAAATGGGCAGTGCAAGTCCCATGACATCCATTTGTTTACATTCGGACAGGAGCCGTCAAATCATTTTGCTGCGGCAGTTCGTCGGGAGCAGACGGGTGCGCGGGCGTCATTGATGTCAGTCAGTCAGTGAGCGTCGTTTATCATGATTGACGCTGGATTACATCGCTGAATGATGTTATTGACCTTGGATTACATTGTTCGTTGGGTTTCTTTTTACTAATGAAAGACTGTGTTTGTACTTTTTGTTCAATTAAAAGATTTTTCAGGTGGGCGTGGCCGAGCATGGCAGGCTAAGGACGTGCCGATCGGAGCTCTGCGACCCCGGGGCTCGATTCCAGTCACTATCTCATTACCTGACCTCTCCTCGCAGTGGATGTCCGCGCGGCTGCCTTCCCCTTCAGCTCCGGAATCCGCCGGTACCCGGGACATCGCCTCCTTTTTCGTCCGTGGCCCGAGACCTGCGCCCGTAGTGACAGGCCGCGACATGCCGCCTATAGTTTCGGCCAAGCCGAAGGCCGCTGGGGACCAGACGCCAGCACTCCCGCAGGGAAGCGGTAAGCTGACAGCTAAATCGGCCGGTTCCAAACGGATGGCTCAGCCAGCTCCCTCTATCTCCCAGACTGCTATGGAAGCCCCACTCTCCCCTGTCAGCTCCCAGGACAGCTCTCCAGACCCATCTATGCCCACAGCCTTACTGGAGTCAGAGGGGGGGCCGGGTCAGGGAGTCAGGGACCTGCTTGCAGCGTTCAGAGCTGATTTTGACTCATGGACAGCCAGGTTGGAAGGTGCCCTTAGAGGTGAGATGTGCGAGCTACGCCAGCAGGTTGCCAATGGTGACAGCAGAGTCTCTGCTCTGTCTACCACTGTATCCTCGCATGCTGCTCGCCTTGATGCCATGGAAATTACCCAGGCCGCCCATAGATCCCATCTCCAGCAAATACAACTTCGGGTTGAAGACGGGGAAAACCGCAGTCGCAGGAATAATATACGGCTAAGGGGATCCCTGGGCCACCCAGGGCCCACATCTCCATGCTACAGTTACCGCTATCCTTAACTCCATACTGGGGAAGCCCCCAACTGAACCTATTGAACTGGACCGAGTACATCGGGTTGCTGGCGCTGGTATGGATCATCAAAACTTCACTAGAGACGTTCTGTGGCGGGTCCATTTCTACAACGTTAAGGAAGAGATCCTACGTCGGGTGTGGCGGTCGGGACCAGTTGACTTCGACGGGGCCATGATACAGCTGATGCCGCCCCTTTCCCGTCTGACGCTGGCCATGCGCAGGTCGGTCAAACCTCTTCTGGAGGTGATTCTTCAAGCTGGAGCATCATTCCGGTGGGGTCACCCCTTTAGCATTCAGATTCGGAAGGGTTCTGACCAGTTTCATCTTCGCAGTCCTGCTCAGCTTACGGATCTATTCCCGTTCCTTGATGTGGCTCCTATTGAAGTCCCGGACTGGCTTGACCTCTCTCTCCTGGATGGCAGATCCGAAGTATCCTCTTCGCTTCCCCAAAGGCGCAGGCGAGCCCGATCCCGTTCAGTGCGCGCCGCTCCTCGTCTGGCTCCTCCATTGACCAATGAAGGCTGAAGAGTTACTGAACAGTCACCGCTTCCCGCTTGTGACCCTGGATCCTCTGCCTCATATCCTTTAATAGACACTTATGTTTTGCATAGATTTTCTAATGTTTCACGTTAGGGTGTGTTATGCACACTCGTGTTATGTCAGGTTGCTCTCTGCTGTTTCCATGCGGACCGTTTTACCCCCATGGACCTTGGTCATCTCCGGCTCCCCCTCGCCTCCCATACTGTTGGTGGATGGGCGGGGGGGGACCCGGTAGATCCCAGTAGGCCTCCTAGGCCCTCGTATTACACTATAGAGGTTTGATTGTCATGGGTTTAATATACTTTTATAATGTTTGGATTCTTAAAGAGGAGTGGTCTTACGGTACCTCCTGAGCCCCGGTAGCACCTCTTGGACCGCTACTTCGACCACTTATCCCCACATAGGTTACACCTTCCAAGTAAGGGATAGGTTGTCTCTAGCATTTGCTAGGTGTTACTATACTAGAGGCAGGCCCTCCTGCCTCTCTAGTCTTTCATCTTTACCTAAGGCTCCTCCCTTATCTACCTACCTTTTCTACGGTTTCTTCCTGCCTTCTCTGATACCTTTACCCTCTCTCTCTGTCTCCCTCCTAAGGGTCCCTCCCTCTGATTGCCACACCCCTGCCCATCCCTTACCCCTGTCCCCCCCCTCCCCCCTCCTCTGCGATGACGGCTACAAGATCCGCGGCTGCGGACTTTAGGATCTGCACCTACAACGCTAGAGGCCTCAATATTCCATCCAAAAGAGGCCAGATTTTGTACTCTATGCATAAGTCCATGGTTCAGATTGTCATGTTTCATGAGCTCACATATCCCCCACTGCTCACATAGGTACTTCAACAGATGGTATCATAGCTCTAACAGTGTACAGAAAACAAGGGGGGTATCGATTGCCTTACATAAATCCCTCCCCGCCACGGTGGTGGACCATCGAGCGGATGACTATGGCCGTTACCTGCTGCTTAAGCTGTCACTCTGGGGTAGGACATTCACTTTAGCAAACTTCTATCTCCCGAACACTGGCCAGACCGCTGCTGCTGTCCAATATCTGCAGTTATTAGATGACTTTGCTGAGGGTACAGTATTGGTGGGTGGGGACTTCAACCTGGCTCTGGAGCCTGGATTGGACTCCGCTAAATTACGCCTGCTCAAGAAGCGCCTTACGGACCTTCGACTGGTAGACGTTTGGTGGGTTCTTCACCCACTGACAAGAGACTATACCCATTACTCCACACCTCACCGATCCTATAGCAGGTTAGATTACATCTTTACTTCCCACTCTGCGCTTGATTGGTCCCCATGCTGTGTCATTGACCCAACTATCTGGTCCGACCATGCCTCGGTGACACTTACATTACAGATCCCACACATACCGCCTCGTGAATGGACGTGGCGTCTCAATGAGTCTCTGCTCGCAGACCCCGTGTGTGCATCAGCTCTTTCGCAGGAGATTGGCCAGTTTCTAGCAGTCCACGCGGAAGACCCTACCCCTCTCCCGACTCAATGGGAAGCCCTTAAGGCAGTTCTCAGGGGCGTCCTCATCCAACATGGTTCCCGGCTGAAGCGAGAACGATCCCAGGGTATCCGGGAGACCCTCCAGTCTCTCAGGGACCTTGAGACTCGCCATAAAGGGTCGCCTGACCAAGAGGTTCTGCTGCAGATCTCCCAGACTAGACAGAAGCTACTGGGGCTGTTAGATCTCTCCACCCGTAGATATCAGGATAAATTGGCTTATCGTACATATGAGACTGGGGATAAATGCGGCAGAGCCTTGGCCAGGACCTTACATCCTAGGTAAACTTCTCCCCACATAGGTTGCACCTTCTCAGTAAGGGATAGGTTGTCTCTAGCATTTGCTAGGTGTTACTATACTAGAGGCAGGCCCTCCTGCCTCTCTAGTCTTTCATCTTTACCTAAGGCTCCTCCCTTATCTACCTACCTTTTCTACGGTTTCTTCCTGCCTTCTCTGATACCTTTACCCTCTCTCTCTGTCTCCCTCCTAAGGGTCCCTCCCTCTGATTGCCACACCCCTGCCCATCCCTTACCCCTGTCCCCCCCCTCCCCCCTCCTCTGCGATGACGGCTACAAGATCCGCGGCTGCGGACTTTAGGATCTGCACCTACAACGCTAGAGGCCTCAATATTCCATCCAAAAGAGGCCAGATTTTGTACTCTATGCATAAGTCCATGGTTCAGATTGTCATGTTTCATGAGCTCACATATCCCCCACTGCTCACATAGGTACTTCAACAGATGGTATCATAGCTCTAACAGTGTACAGAAAACAAGGGGGGTATCGATTGCCTTACATAAATCCCTCCCCGCCACGGTGGTGGACCATCGAGCGGATGACTATGGCCGTTACCTGCTGCTTAAGCTGTCACTCTGGGGTAGGACATTCACTTTAGCAAACTTCTATCTCCCGAACACTGGCCAGACCGCTGCTGCTGTCCAATATCTGCAGTTATTAGATGACTTTGCTGAGGGTACAGTATTGGTGGGTGGGGACTTCAACCTGGCTCTGGAGCCTGGATTGGACTCCGCTAAATTACGCCTGCTCAAGAAGCGCCTTACGGACCTTCGACTGGTAGACGTTTGGCGGGTTCTTCACCCACTGACAAGAGACTATACCCATTACTCCACACCTCACCGATCCTATAGCAGGTTAGATTACATCTTTACTTCCCACTCTGCGCTTGATTGGTCCCCATGCTGTGTCATTGACCCAACTATCTGGTCCGACCATGCCTCGGTGACACTTACATTACAGATCCCACACATACCGCCTCGTGAATGGACGTGGCGTCTCAATGAGTCTCTGCTCGCAGACCCCGTGTGTGCATCAGCTCTTTCGCAGGAGATTGGCCAGTTTCTAGCAGTCCACGCGGAAGACGCTACCCCTCTCCCGACTCAATGGGAAGCCCTTAAGGCAGTTCTCAGGGGCGTCCTCATCCAACATGGTTCCCGGCTGAAGCGAGAACGATCCCAGGGTATCCGGGAGACCCTCCAGTCTCTCAGGGACCTTGAGACTCGCCATAAAGGGTCGCCTGACCAAGAGGTTCTGCTGCAGATCTCCCAGACTAGACAGAAGCTACTGGGGCTGTTAGATCTCTCCACCCGTAGATATCAGGATAAAATGGCTTATCGTACATATGAGACTGGGGATAAATGCGGCAGAGCCTTGGCCAGGACCTTACATCCTAGGTCCACGCAAGCCTTTGTGTCCCATATTAGGGCCTCGTCGGGTGAGCTGGTACATTCGCCTCTAGCGATCCAGCAGGCCTTTGTGGAGTTTTATGCAGCACTTTACAATATAGAGGAGGAAGACCGGACCTCTGCATCCCAGGGGGACCGGATGCCCTCCTATATTCAGGAAACTGCTTTACCTGTGTTGGATGATTCGATGGCGGAGTCTTTAGAATCCCCTTTCACCTTGGATGAACTGGGTCTGGTTCTGGGATCGGTGCCGGCGGGTAGGAGTCCGGGCCCTGACGGATTCACGTCCAAATTCTACAAACAATATAAAGATGCCCTATCCCCGTTCCTCCTGAGAGTTTTTAACTCTATAGCTCAGGGATCGGAGTTTCCTGCCCAATCCCTGGAAGCTCACATTTCAATTATCCCCAAACCTGAGAAGGACCATACCCTTTGCACGAACTATCGTCCAATCTCACTCCTTAATGTGGACCTTAAGTTGTTCTCTAAATTGATTGCCAATAGGTTCCAGCCCCTCCTTCCCAGACTAGACAGAAGCTACTGGGGCTGTTAGATCTCTCCACCCGTAGATACCAGGATAAATTGGCTTATCGTACATATGAGACTGGGGATAAATGCGGCAGAGCCTTGGCCAGGACCTTACATCCTAGGTCCACTCACGCCTTTGTGCACCATATTAGGACCTCGTCGGGTGAGCTGGTACATTCGCCTTCGGCGATCCAGCAGGCCTTTTCGGAGTTTTATGCAGCACTTTACAATATAGAGGAGGAAGACAGGACCTCTGCATCCCAGGGGGACCAGATGCCCTCCTATATTCAGGAAACTGCTTTACCTGTGTTGGACGATTCCATGGCGGAGTCTTTGGAATCCCCTTTCACCTCGGATGAACTGGGTCTGGTTCTGGGATCTGTGCCGGCGGGTAGGAGTCCGGGCCCTGACGGATTCACGTCCAAATTCTACAAACAATACAAAGATGCCCTATCCCTGTTCCTCCTGAGAGTTTTTAACTCTATAGCTCAGGGATCGGAGTTTCCTGCCCAATCCCTGGAAGCTCACATTTCAATTATCCCCAAACCTGAGAAGGACAATACCCTTTGCACGAACTATCGTCCAATCTCACTCCTTAATGTGGACCTTAAGTTGTTCTCTAAACTGATTGCCAATAGGCTCCAGCCCCTCCTTCCCAGTTTGATCAACTCAGATCAGGTCGGATTTGTGAGGGGGCGTTAGGCTAGGGATAACACCATCAAAACTGTCCTGCTCATGCAACATGCCCTACAGTCCAAAACCCCTATGTGCCTTCTGTCAGTCGATGCCTATAAGGCCTTCGACCGCCTTAGTTGGCACTTTCTCAAACACTCTCTGTTGCAGATTGGCGTCCCACCCCTCATGCTCCGTAACGTCATGGCCCTGTATTCTAGCCCGTCGGCACGTGTCCGGGTCAATGGCTCTTTGTCCCCACGATTCCAAATCTCCAACGGCACCAGACAGGGGCGCCCGCTGTCCCCTCTCCTCTATGTGCTCACTATGGAGCATTTGGCTGTTGCCATACGCCAGAACGATACGATTCCGGGTCTGACTGTGGGGCCCATCCGCTCTAAGATGGCCCTCTTCGCGGATGATTTGCTTTTATACGTGACTAGGCCCCATGCGGCTATGCCTTCCCTCCTACAGGAGTTTGCCCGCTTTGGGCTGTTCAGCAACTTTAAAGTGAACCTTTCCAAATCAGAAATACTCAATGTATCGTTATCGGCCAGGGAACTGCACGCGCTCCAAACTAACTTTCCTTTCCGAGTATGTCCCACCTCTGTGAAATATCTCGGGGTCCACCTTTCCGCGGATCTTTCTCAGCTGTTTGCCTTAAACTATGATCCGTTCCTCCGGAGAACTGCCCTAGACCTGACAGGATACGATAGGAAGAATATCTCATGGTTGGGTAGGATAAATGCATAGAAAATGGATGTTGTGCCCAGGTTCCTATACCTTTTCCAGGTGCTGCCGATTGTTCCCCCATCGTCCTTCTTCAAACATCTACAGCGGATCTTCTTGAACTTCATATGGGGTTCGTCGCGCCCCCGAGTAAACTACAAAACCCTATCTCTGCCCAAACGTAAAGGAGGTGCAGGAGCCCCAGACATACGCACTTACCATGCGGCAGCACTCCTGCTACGCATTTCGGACTGGTTCCACAGGGCCGCTGACAAACAGTGGGTCCTGATTGAAGGGGTGATCACAGACTCAGACCTTACGGCGCTACCCTGGATTCCCCCGACGTCTCGTTCCATGCCCTCACCCCCCCCTATCCTGACTCTTCATGCACTAAGAATATGGGATCGATGGGTTTCACACTGCGGTATCTTATCATATATCGGGCCCATGACCCCACTTTTTGGCAACCCAGCCTTCCCCCCGGCTCTACATGGGTCCTTTTTTGGGCGGTGGAACAAGGACTCCCATAGACGGGTGGTAGTGGCCATGCGGGAAAGCACATTTGATTCACCGGCAGGGACTATGTGGTTAGCAGACAGACAATTCCAATCATTTGTGTCCTCCTTCCCTCAGCCCGAGGCTTTTGAAGTGGAGCCTACAGACTTTGAATCCATCCTTCTGCAGACCTACCCACCTTCCCACACCATCTCTCTACTCTATTCCCTTCTCTCTGCTTCCTCCTCCCCGGGACGACCAAGCTATGTCCCAAAGTGGGAGAGCGAGTTGAACCTTAACTTTAGTGAGGATGAGTGGGAGAAATCTTTCGTTCTCTCACACTCCCTCTCCATCGCCAGTAAGGCCCACGAGAAGAACCTGCAAATTCTAACCAGATGGTATAGATGCCCAGCAGTACTGCACCGTTACTACCCGCAAGTACCAGACACCTGTTGGCGTTGTCAGGCCTCCTCGGGCCATATGACTCACATCTGGTGGAGCTGCCCCCCCGATCAAGGAGTTCTGGCAAAAAGTGCTGGATGTCTATCACCGAGTGACGGGTTCTGTGACCCCTAATGATCCCAAGATTACCCTGTTGTCTATGATACCAGGCTCTCTGAAATCGGTAAAACGGGGGCTCTTACGGCACTTTCTGACAGCGGCAAGGGCGGTTATACCCCGTCACTGGCGTACGCCAGTTGTCCCCTCTTTGGCGGAATGGACTCTGGAGATGGACCGCATTGCGGACTTGGAACGATTGATGGCTGATGAACGTGACACGGGTACGAAATACACTATCACATGGTCCGTGTGGCTTGACTTTCGAGCCTCTACCGGGTTCTCGGCTGAGATCACCCCCTGACTTCTATAATGGTGTGTAGCGAAGAGAAGGGGGAAAGGCGTTTGTAACCCTTCTTGTGAGCTCCTCTACTGGGCGACGTGTCCCCGGTGAGGTATCAATTCATCCTCCCATTCCTACCTTGTCCTCCTGTCTTCATCTTCCCCTCCTTCCTTCCCCCTACCTATGTATTTTCATCTTTCAGTCTCTCTTAATCTCAATATTTCTACCTGGTTCTTGTGCCTTCCACTTCACCAGGGAGTTCTGTCTTCAAAAGTGTATGATGGTTGATATCATATGACCTCCATTATACCGGTATTTCAGTGCTATAGGAAGGTTGGTACAAGCCAGTTTACCCTTTCATTGTAGTTGT
>NW_017307350.1:296215-302834 GCF_000935625.1 Nanorana parkeri
CCCCCTACCTATGTATTTTCATCTTTCAGTCTCTCTTAATCTCAATATTTCTACCTGGTTCTTGTGCCTTCCACTTCACCAGGGAGTTCTGTCTTCAAAAGTGTATGATGGTTGATATCATATGACCTCCATTATACCGGTATTTCAGTGCTATAGGAAGGTTGGTACAAGCCAGTTTACCCTTCATTATAGTTGTAGTTGGATACCTCCGTCATGGAGGCGGCATTGTTCTAATGCTCCTACAAAGGACGCCATGTTTAGCCTTTTTTGTTGATGTTCACTTACTAACCTGACGGCATAGATTGGATGGTGCCTACATCTGGATGTAATACTAGCATATGTTAACCTGCAAAATTTGTACTTCTCACACATACTCAAGTTGTTCGATGATGGCTGTCCTCTTGGGATGCTATGTTTGTTTATGTATATCTGTTTGTTTGTGAAAAACCTCAATAAAAGCTTATTGAATTAAAAGATTTTTTCAATAGTCTGGTGTGTTTATTTACTTTTGATATAACTCTTTAATGAACGACTAGAGGTGACAAATACCTCTTAGTCATTCACAAAGGGGGGGCAGCATCTGGGTGCCCTGCCCGCAGACTGCACAACCACCGGGCCAGGGTTGTAGGGAAGAGGCCCTTGTCCTCATCGGCATGAGCACCCTCCCAATGCTGAGGGCATGTGGCCTGGTATGGTGCAGGGAGGATGGAGGTGCTCGCTCATCTCCCCCCCCCCTTTCCTGTCCTGCCAGGCCAGTGCTTGTATTAAGGGTCTGGCTGGGAATTTTGGTAGGGACCCTACTTACTTTTTTGGGGGGTGTTGGGATCCCCCTTAAAATTCCTAACAGACCTAAAGGGTCTGGTATGAATTGGGAGGGGACTCTATGCCATTTTTTTACATGTAATTTTTCATTCTGTTTGCTACCTCTGAGGTAGCAAACAGAATCATCGAGCCGAATGCTGCTCAGCTGCATTAGGCTATTCACTCTCTGCTGTGTGGCCCCTATGAGAATAGGAGTGAAGAGCAGGGAATGAACTATGCTGAGGCTGTTCAGCTGAACCATAGGGAAGTGAGCCAAAAGCAGCCGATGTACGGCTAAAAATAGCCATACAGGGCTGCTGTAAATAGCTGAACATGCTTCAGCTCACTTCACTTCAGCTTGGTTACTCGTTCGGCTGCCTTCGGCAGCTTAGTGAATAACTCCCTATAACTTAGGTACAAATTAGCTAAATAAACGTGAGATTATAGTCCATCACAGGAGCGAGGCTATTCATTTATAAAACTAAATGTTAGTGAACCTGTGTTTGTATGTTTTAGCTAATATATGATTGGTTGATTGAAATCAGTACAGCTTTACCTTATTCACTAACATTTAATTTTTAACATATATTTTGCAAAGCAAACACGCAAGTTGCTTGGTGAGCAGCCTCTATCTATTTAGTAAATTAACCCCATTGCTAGGGTTGGGTAAGGTTCTAGCTAGGGAGGGGCAATGTTATGGTGAAAATGGATGATCTACTTTATTCTGTTTTGGTATATTATGTACAAATGTACATGTTGTCCTAGATTGTTGACTTCTCCTGTCTTCTCCAAACCCTTCACCCTTTTGTGAATAACCCTGTAAGTTTCCAGAAAAGTTGTTGAGGGTCAGGTTTTACTGTTATCCAGGACACTGTTAGATAGATGTTCCCTTGTTTTATGTTCTGGGTACAACCTTTTGACAGAAAGTTAGGGCATTTTTCCTTTCACCTGTGTTGCTGTTGGAGAATTTCCTTCATTTCCTGTCTGGTGAAAAGGGTTGTGCCCTGAACAGGAAGTAAGGGAAAATCTCTCTAACAGAGTAAGCAAAATATGATAAAAAAATTGGCTATGCATACAAACTAGCCCTGTATGCCCAATGCAGTCTTCCTGAGGCTGTAATCCCAGAGGTTTCCTCAGCTAAAATCTGATGAGGCAGCTGAGGTTTGTAGTTCTGCAAAATAAAGCCAGAGTTTAAAGAAGGAGCAGTATGTTAGTAAATTGGAGCTTTTCTTGACTATTTACCATAAGGTATAATAAGCAGTAACATTCAAAAATAAAAAAAATAAAAGGTAACCCAAGGGGTCTTCTTACTTCCCTGTTTCACTGAGAATCAGGCCCGGACTGGGACGAAAAATAGGCCTGGGCATTTTGGACTTACCAGCCCAATCACGTGACCGCTGATAGGCCCTGCCCCATCACAATCCATGGGCAGAGTCAAACATAGACGGACAATCGAGGGATGGGGCCCGCAATCTAGTACCATAATAGTGCCCAGCAGAATATTACTACAACAGTGCCCTGCAGAATATTACTACAACTGTGCCCAGCAGATTATTACTCTAACAGTGTCCTGCAGATTATAACTACAACAGTACCCAGCAGATCTGACGCCTCCAACCACCATTTGTCCAGCTCAGTGAGCCTCTGTTGAAGGATTAACAGTTTGGCTTGGTAAATCAGATAATTTCTTCCACTACACCAACTTTACATATTTTATCCAATTTGTGACAGTTATATTTACCTTTTTTCTCCCTCTCTCTACAAATCCCAGCAATACATTACACAGCAATGCAGAATACCACCAGCTACAAGGCCTGCCTGTACCAGTCTTCACCCTCTCCTGGACCCCCTGTGCCAGTCTTCACGCTCTCCAGTCCCTCTGTACCAGTCTTTACCCTCTCCAGCAGACACCCCAGCCCCCTTGTAACAGTCTTCACCCGTTAATAAGTCTTCACTCACCCAGACACTCAGTAGCAGCCTCACCTGCAGCACCTTCCTCTTGGTGGCTGGCTACTGGGAGGGAGAGTTGCTCTCTTCAGTGAGCTCCTCCCATGCAGCAGGATGGCATGCTGCCTGGAAGTGCCTGCAGAGTGGCAGCGGAGGGAGCTGCAATTGTTTTAGGGGGGGTTGCCCACCACAGATCAACCACTGTGTTTCTGCCCACTGCACCATCACCCCCCCAATAGTTACACCACTGCTTGGAGTCAGGGCCTCCTCAGGGTGCCCCCCTTGTCCTTGGGCTCCAGCTTAGTGCTGTCAGAGGGCACATAGAGACCAGCCATGTAGTTAGGCACCCAGCCCACATAGAGCAGTCATAGAGCCCACATAGAGCAGTCAGGTCCCTCTCAGGATAACACAGGTGTACACCAGTGGTTTGGTCTCAATTGCCTTCAACAGAGACGGGCACTGCCAGGACCCCTCTGCTTCATCTGGCACTGAACGCAAAGACACAGCATGCCACACTGTGTTGCGATATATCTTAGTGGACTTTTTCAGACACGCATAGATTTGCAATAGAGACGGAGGTTTTGTTTGTTTGTTGATAGAAACTTGCTTCATACAATGGAAGGGGCCAATACAATACAGGCCAAACTGGTTTTACACAATGGTGTAGCTTGTCCTGTATTGATTTGTATCACAATGGGATGGTGATCGTAAACAGTCACGCCTAGCCTGGTCAAGACTCAAATCAAATCTTGACTACTGATGGCAATTTATGGTACAACGCTGCCACCTAGAGGTGGGTACGTGAAATGCATTGTATTGCATTTTAGAGAAAGGTGAAAGGGGGAGGCGCTTCCAAAGTGTGTGGCCAGTTCTCTCAATAAAAAGCCAGTAGCTGAAAGGTAACACGCAGTTCACCAGCACAGCACTTCACAAGACCAGGGCTTCACAGGAGGGGACAGTATGAGGGCGTTTCACAAGACGAGAGGACTTGCTTGAAGACCAGGACATACAAAGGATACTGCAACGAGAAGCCATTCTTCCTAGGCCAAGTCCTGCTCATCACAGAATTTATTGGAGCCTGCAGCCTAAGCTAAGTACACTTTCAGTGTTTCCCCTCCTAGAAATCATACATGTACTAGAAGATAGTGTAGTGGGTGCATGTGAATGTTTGTAGCAGCCTGTCTTGTTTATGCATTTGTTTTTTCCTGTAACTAAGTTTGTACACGCAGCACTTTCGCCAAGTAAAGTACTTTTAATGCTACTGGGTCAGTTTCCTTGAAGTTTACTGCAAGAACAGACAACAAATAGAAATTAAAGTTTTGCCAAGCTTTACAGCTGGGCTCATCCTTGGGATAAGCTTGACGTTCTCTGGGATTTGTAGTCCAGAGCATTACACACACCGAGCCACAAGGGAACAGCCAATCTGAGAGCGAACCCTCTCACTGCCCTGCTCAGGGCAAGCCTCGGGCATAGCAAGCCGGGCCAAACACAATCAGGCTTTGTGGGCACAGGCATTGTGTCCGCCCTTGCTTGGCACACTGGGCAAGTGCCCGTTATGCCCGATGGCCAGTCCAGGCCTGGTATACAGGGAGTATAGACAGATATGATTTGTAATAGACAGGTAAACACACACATTGTGTGTAATAGAGAGTCTACTACCTTTTTTTAAATATTATTATTATACTACAGGATTTATATAGAGCCAACAGTTTGCGCCGCACTTTACAAAATGGGGGAGACAGTACAGTTACAATACAATTTCAGTACAATAGAGTTAGGAGCAACCTGCTCATGAGAGCGTACAATCTAGTAGGAGAGGCAAGTGATACAAAAGGTAATAATTTTCCAAATTGAGTTAGTTGAAGAAGTAAAAGGGCAATTATGTTGAGGTGGGATAGGCTTCCCTGAAGATCAGACAGATTGGGGTAGGGAGTTCCAGAGGATGGGAGACACTCTGGAGAAGTCCTGGAGTCGAGAATTGGAGGAGAGAGCTAGAGAGCAGGAGTTCTTGAGAGGAGCAGGGAGGACGGTTTGGGTGACATTTTGAGAAGAGGTGGGAGATGTAGTCAGGGGAGTTGTGGATGGCTTTGTGTGTTGTTGTTAGTATTTTGAATTTTATTCGTTGGGAAATTGGGAGGCAGTGGAGGGATGGCAGATACTGAATGGTTGATAAGGTGGATGAGTCTGGCATCAGAATTCATGATAGCCTTAAGGGAGGATAGCCTGTTTAGTGGTAGGCCAATGAGGAGGAAGTTAGGGTAGTCGATGCGAGAGATTACAAGATAATTAATTAGAAGCTTTGTGGTTTAGTTTGTTAAATAGGGGCGAATGTTAGAAATGTTATGGAGGTTGAATTGGCAAGATTTAGATAGTGATTGGATGTGGGGCTGAAAGGAGAGCTCAGAATCAAGGATTACACCGAGTAACTTGGCTTCATGGGAGGGGTTGATTGTAGTGCTTTTGATTGTGATGGAGAAGTCGGGGGAGGGAACAGAATGCCCAATGGCCAGTCCGGCCCTGCTGAGAAGCATTCCATAAGGGGTTAATTCTTTTGAGAACTAACGTGATATTGGACAGTGGGGGTGTGGGAGTTCTCCATGCAATTTTTCATGCACTTATTTGTTAATGAGTTCAATAATTAATTGGTAAAGGTAATTGACTTATCAACATAGGAAACAGAACATGGGTTTCCTTTAAAATGAAACTATATTGTTATTGGCTATTTTATACTAATTTTTAAGTTTATATGTTTTAACACTGATGTTTTAAATTTGTTTACACTGTTTTACAGAAGGAAATACAAAAGCTTTTTGTTTTACAGAAAGGAAATACAGGGTGTACAGATTGCACAGGATTAGCAGCGCTTAGGAGCTGTATGAGCAGAGAGCAGCAGAGAGGGTAATAAGGAAGAGGGGTCACTTTTCTGACAAATTCATTTCTGTATGTAAATTTCAGCCTGAGCTATTGAGTTCTGTAAATTATATTATTTTTTTCAGAAGAGTGGATAAGGATAACTTTTCATCACTTTTTAATGCCATACTGGGTAAAAAAAAGTACAACAACAAGACTGAAACGTTTGCCCATTGCAACAGCTATTATCTTTCAAATTAAAACAGGAATCTAACTGATAACAACAAATGTGATCTAACATGTGGTCCATTAAAGCTGGCTAATGCACAATTATAGCAGCAGTATTTCCAATTTTAAAATATCCTGTTTTGTTTGAAAGGGAGTATAGCAAAATAATCTTTTGTACTCATGCTTTTAACTACCATCCAGTCTTTAGATATCTTCAACAATATATAACTTTTTTAAATATATGTAAATTTGAATTTGATAGTGCTGGACCACAGTGGTGGTCCCCACTAATACTTTGTCTTGTTATAAACGTCTGCATGAGGACAAAAGTATGTAAAGCAAGACAACTCTCAAGACCAGTTACCTAGAATATTAGTTGCCAAAGTGAGCCACACACAGTATGTCATATCTGCACGTCATAACTGATAGACTTTTATGACATGAATTCTAGTTTCTCATATAGTGTAAAACAGGGCTCAAAATTTCAAGTCCTGAGCTACTAGCCAGGCCTTAAAAGTTACTCGCCACCAGTTGCCCCACCTAACCCCTACCCTGCCCCGGACTTAACTCCGCCAGGTCAGTAATGTAACGCACAGCGCAGAGGTCAGTAATGTAACGCACAGCGCAAAGGTCAGTAATGTAACACACAGGGCAGAGGTCAGAGTGACGCACAGTGCAGAGGTCAGAGTGACGCACAGCGCAAAGGTCAGTAATGTAACACACAGGGCAGAGGTCAGAGTGACGCACAGCGCAGAGGTCAGAGTGACGCACAGCGCAGAGGTCAGAGTGACGC
>NW_017307350.1:305168-321974 GCF_000935625.1 Nanorana parkeri
CTTTCTGGATGGCCGGTCTCACCGTCTCTGCAGTCTTCCTCCCAGCCTGGCAGCTGAGGTGGGCGGAGGAAGCTGCAGAAGACAGCGGATGTCATCAAGGAGCGCCGCCGGCGGGACCAGAGATGGGACACTACCACCACAGCGATCGTTCCCTTGTGTTCTCTCTTCTCATCGGCCGCTCTGTAGCTACAGTGGCCGATGAGAAGAGAGAACAGAAGTGAGCAATTGCCGCGACGGTAGTGTCCCATCTCTGGTCCCGCCGGCGGCGCTCCTCGATGAGATTTCACTCCCCCCCACACCCCCGTAATTTTCACTCGCCAATTGCGAGGGGGCGAGTGGAAATTTTGAGGCCTGGTGTAAATATGAATTGTGTTCTACACATATACTATATACACATACATATTCTGGTGTAACACCAAAAGTCATATATGTGCATATCATATATTTCAAATATTTAGGAGTGCCCAATATTATTATTATTATACAGGATTTATTTAGCGCCAACAGTTTGCGCAGCACTTTACAATATAGGGAAGACATTACAATCACAATACAAATCAAGACAAGATGGTAAGGAGGGCCCTGCCCCTGAGAGCTTACAATCTAAAAGGGAGGGGGAAGTGATACATGAGGATGGAGCTGTGTGGGGATGAATTGTTCCCTCGGCTGTTCTGAAGGAGGAAAGCACAAGTTCCGCAAGCTGAAATTAGGGAAACAGTCAACTGCAAGTGTCATGACAGATGTTATAAAGGCCTTGGTGTTAAGTGCCTTTTTCAGGATATTAAACCAACATTACAACAAGCAAAAAAAAATGAATTGTCAGTGACATTATGTTGTTCTATCTGGAGGCCTTTCTGTTTCATTTTTGCAGTCTGGGAACTATTACATTCCATAGATCAATATTTTGCACTGTGCTGGAATTTAAATAATGATTTCCAATAAAACCTATTTCAGACTGTTCTGGCTAGAGGACAGAGACAAGCCACAAAACATAATGCACTTAAAGCCTTTTTTAAAGGTCTGAATAATGGAAGAGAGATCTGGAGATAAGGCACAGAAAAAGCATTTTGGACTGGGCCAATCTGTTTAGCTAATGGCTGTCAACTGACACCCCTAATGAAATAAAAATGTCTATGTGCAAGTGCACATATTGTTACCAGCAATGAACTTGCTTTGTACGGGGGGGCTAGCCGAAACAATGGCAATGTTATCTTACTTATTATAAAATGTTCAAAGCATGGGGAACCAACATGCATACCTCCAGCTCTATCACGCTTATTCAGTAAGCGTGTAAGTGTAAAGAGAAAGATGTGGAAAGTGCAGTTAACACATAGCAACCAATCACATTTCAATTACTTAAAGCTGCCTGTCTGTAAGTTTTTCTCTAATTGTACACTGATCCACAAATAGAAGACAATACAGGTAAAATACAGTGAAATACAAGAGTATTTGGGTGCCCTGCTCATGAAAGTATACAACAGATAGTAACTGTGGGGAAATGAGTTAATGAAGAAGGTAGAAGTTAGGTTTTAAGGTAGTGGCAAGGTAGGCTTCCCTGAATAGATGCATTTTTAGGGATTAACCTCCCTGGCGGTATGATTATGTCAGGAATTTTGTGCCAAAAGCGGTACAATTTTTTTGCATGGAAATTAAGGTGGACAGAGTAAGAAATAGCCAGATAGATTTGGATAGGGAGTTGCAGAGGATAGGGGAGACTCTGGAGAAATTACTGAGGTGATCATGGGAGGGGATGATGAGGTAACTAAAAGAGTAGGAGATCTTGGGAAGAGTGAAGACGACAGTTTGGGTAATATTTCGAGATGAGGTTGGTGATGTAGCTAGGGGCAGATTTGTGGATGTGTTAATATGTTTTTGTTCTTATTTTGATTTTTATTTCTAGGGAGAGTGGAAGCCAGTGCAGTGATTGGCAGAGAGGTGCAGCAGACGCTGAACAGATCAGTCTGAAAGATAACTAGGGAGCAAATATGCATCTTGGTTAAGAAGGAGCTTATTTCAGATATGTCAAAGAGCTAAAGGTGGTGAAACTTTGCCAGTGATTGGATGAGGGGCCTGAAGGAGAGGTCAGAGTCCAGGATTATACCTAGCACCCTGGCATGAAGGGAAGTATTGAGAGTTATGCAATTGATCCTGATAGAAAAGTTGGGGCAGGGTGCACGGAGGGGAATATTATCAGCTCAGTTTTTAAAAGACTGAGTTTTAGAGAGTTGAGTGACATCCAAACTGATATGCCAGCTAGTAAATAAGTAATGTGCATGCAGGCAGAAAAGATAAGCTAAAGAGAAAAGAAATAGATGCCGGTGTCATTCCCATAGAGATGGTATTGGAAGCCATGAGAAACAAGGAGGTATAGATAGAGAAAAGTCTGAGGCCAGAGCCATGAGGAACCCCAATGCAAGAGAAAAAGAAGAGGAAGAGATGTAGCTGTAAGTGACACTAAGGGAGTGCTTAGATAGGTAGGAGGAAAACCAGTTAAGAAAAGAATCTTGGAAGCCAAGGGAGTAAAGTTTTTTGAGGAGGAACAGGTGGTCAACTGTACCAAAGGCAGCAGAAATCTAATAATATGAGTACGGAGTAGTGGCCATTGGTTTTAGCAGTTAGTAAGTCATTAGTGAGCTTTAGAAGAGCAAGTGCCATGCAGTGTTGTGGGAGAAAGCCAGACGGTAAGGGGGAAGAGTGGGGTTTAGCAAAGGCTTTGCAAGTATTGGGGTGACAAGTATACGTTTTAGGGAAGGGGAAGATGCCAGTAGAGTGGGGGGAGATTGAAGATGTGGGTTAGAGACTATAGTTGTGAGGGAATGGGGTCTAGGGAAAAGGTGGTTAGGTGGATGTTAGACATGTGCGATTCGTTTCATTCCGATTCGAAATTCAGACGAATTTTCGGAAATTCGGACATTCAGATGTATCCGAATTACAGACATAACTAATGCAAACGAATCCGAATTTCCATTTCCGAAATGCGGTAGTTCGAACGTTCGTTTCGTTTTCGGTTCTTATTCGTTTCGTTCGTTGGAGCAAAGTGACATTAGAGAAGGAGAAAAATATTTTTTCCCCCTCAAATGTCACTTTGCTGCAAACGAACGAACGAAACGAATAAGAAACCAATAAGAAACCAATAAGAACCGAAAACGAAACGAACGTTCGAACTACCGCTACCGAATTTCGTCCGAATCCGAATTCCGAATCCGAATTGACTTCACACCCGAATCCCGAAAAACGAAATAACACAAATCCGAATTTAAAATGAAACGAAACTAAACAAATTTTTTGACAGTGCACATGTCTAGTGGATGTTAGAGAAATGTTTAGCAACCGCCTCTGTAGTAACAGCATCAAAAGAGGAAAGAATTGAATGTGGTGGTAGACATGGTATGTTAAGTGGAAAATATGTCTGGACAGTATAGATCTCATCACAAATTGTATCTGTCTTGTTTGTAAAATGATTGGCAGTGTCTGAGGCAGTAAATTATTTAGTTGAAGGGGCTGTGAGGGATGAAGTATACGAAAAAAGTTGATGAGGACAAGATGAGAGGGTGGTAATGAGAGTGGTGATATAGATGTGTTTGGCAGTTCGGAGGGAGGAATTATATTATGCCAGGGCTTTAATGGTCAGGGCCCAATTCTGTAGGTAGCGAGGGGAGTAGTTGTGTCCAGGAAAGATTGGAGCTAGCTGGTATAGATAGAAATAGCTAGGTCAGGGTAGGACAGAGGAGAAGTTTTGTTATAGAGGGAGTCTGTATCAGAATAGAGAAGGGTTAAATGGCGAAGGTTTCTAATAATGGTCCTTTAACATAAAATACCTCACAAATCACACAAAACAGTTTTGAAGCTTTATTAATCTATAACATTTCAAGGAGAATAAGGTTAGTTCTATGATTCGGCCATCTTAAAATGCAGAACAGGTTCTGTTATTGATTTAATTTGTATCTTGGATCTTTGTCATGTTATAGATGTTGGAATATGCTTTGAGGAAAATGTCGCAACTGTTGAGAAATGGTTAACAAAACTGCCTAACATTAACCACAAACTCCCAGATCTTTTGGGAATGAGCAAAGTAAAATACCAGGAAGACAGATCTTGGCATCAAAAGTCCAGAATCCTTTTTCAATGCTTACAAAACTTATTGCCAAAACGCTTTTACATTTTTGTTTAAAAAATACCTTCATAAACACATCCATAACAGGTGAAGAACACAGAGAGGATGTATTGTTTAAAAATGAAAATGTATTCTTAGCTAAAATATAACCCAACGTCAATCCATCTTTAAAAAATACCACCAGTCTCTCGGAATCTGAATGATTGAAAGGCATCTCTTTATCTTTTTTATTCCACTGACTGAAAAGTTATGGGTATAATGTAAAAATGTCCCTGGGCTTTAAGTCTGCACAGACATTACCCCACATCATCTTATAAAACCTTGAACATGTTTTAGGGACTCCCTAATAGCTTGTCTCCCTAACGGTATTGGTTCAGATACAGGACATTTTACTTGTGAAAATGCCCTGATAATAAACGCCAATATTGTGCATTAAATTTTTTAACTGAAGCAGCTGCCTGAGGTCCTGTACTTGATAGGCACCTTGGCCTAGTCCCTGTGAACTATGGTGTCTGTTTATAGCACAAGCCATACCCCTTCCTCTCCTTCCTGGGGAACCATAGCACTGCTTACAGAGCTTCCACCTCCCGCACCCACCCACAAGATCCTCTGGACCCCTAGTGAGACCCCACACAGCCCTCCACAGCCCACCTGAGCCCCCTGGACAGCCCTCCTGAGATCCTACACAGCCCTCCTGAGACCCCACACAGACCACCTGAGACCTCGTGTAGCCTTCCTGAGACCCAGCACAGCCCTCCTGAGACCCTGGCCACCACACAGGAGCAACATAGAGTATGTAGCTTCATATTATTCTGCATTGCTGTATAATGTATTGCTTGGGATTTGTAGTCCTCTATAGCTGGCAGTATTCTGCATTGCTGTGTAATGTAGTGCTGAGAATTGTAGTCCCTCTACAGCTTGGAGTAGGTGTCAGAACTACCAGGGTTGCAGAGATTGCAGCTGCGACCGTGCCATGGTGCTCCAACCCTGTCCTAAAATCATTAGTCTGTATTGTTTTAGAAAACCTGTCACATGAACTAAATAAATAGTATTGGTAATTGGTATTGATGAGTTCTTGAGGAAATGTATCGGTACTAGTACTTGGTCTGGAAAAAATGGTATCAGTGCACCTCTATTTTTGGGGATTTCCTCTTCTAATATATAATGCCTAACTTAGGTGCAGTAAAGGTGTCTGTAGGCAACCACCCCATCTGCTACAAAATATTAATTAGTGCAGTTCAGTGAAATCTTGAAATAAAGGTAATGAATGCAAAGGTCACGGTTTTTCTATATAAAACTATGGGGTCTAGTCACTAAGCTACCGTAGGCAGCGAGGTGAATTACCGACCTGAAGTGAAGTGAGCCGAATGCTGTTCGGCTATTCACTTATGAACAACAGTGAGTGAATAGCCAAATGCCGCTGAGCGGATTTGGCACGCCTGTTCTGCTTGCTCCCTCTGTGGGACCGAGCAGAACAGAAAAATAGTTTAAAAAGTTTACAAAAAAATAGAAAACGATTGTGCGGAGCTAGCAATGACAGCTAGCTCTGCCCAACAGTTTTCTATTGGCCGGCGGTTCTGCTGCCGTCAAAAAAAAAGAAAAAGAAAAAGAAAAAGAAAAAAAAGATTTGGCCATAGGAATGCATTGCTAGATTCCTATTGGCTATTTCAATTTGCAATAGCAAATAGCAAACTAGCTATTGTACCCGCCCTCTGCTGCTGTGAATAGCCAATACAGCAGCCCTTCGGTTCTACTGAACTGAAGGGGTCCTGGGGCCGAAGCTGGCCGAAGGATCGGCCGAAGTTACGGCTAGATCCTTCGGCTTCTTCGTGAATAGACTCCCTATGTCATCCCCTTCTGTAAGAAGATTCAGTGTTAGGCTGGCAAACACTTACAAAGCTAGAGACCTCTGACTGGCTGACCCCATTGACCTTTTCTCTTTTTTTCTGAGATCTTCTGTACAGGGATTACAGATTACAGGGATTACAGACAGATGATATTAAGATTTAAGATTTAAATCAATACTTATGCTAGTTGTAATGATTTTTTAACAAATGCATAACTGGCAAAAATTGTGCTGCTTCTAAATATTTGCCTGGAGTTCTCTTTTCAATTTGCTTATATCTGATGCACATTTAAGTCCCCCTACATCTGCTGGATCTCAGCTAATACCACTTACTTTTCACCTCTCATCACCTGAAGTGGTACATATCCATGGTCTCATAAATGTCAGGATAACAGAAGGCTCCTTTTTTATCTCTGGGGTTTTCCCACATCCATAAAAACAAACAATAAATTTAGTAATAAAAGAATAACAACGTAGAAGGAAATTCAAACAAACTGCTAAACAGTATGTACAAACTTCATGTTCCATGTTTCTGCAAGGCAGAGGATTCATCAAAGTATTCCTGAGATTGAAGAGAAATTAAATCCTACATTAGAATACATTACAATTTTTTTTATGTGTTCATTTTTTTTAGATGTGCACATAGTTTTTTTCTTTCAATTATCTTGATAGTTTATACCATTTGTTCAAGAATGGAATAGAAATCTAAAATGTTATGTGTGGGGTGTTTTCAATAATTTAATATAATTCATTACAGACGATTCATACAATTTCACAAAGGTCTTTTCACTGCCATATTTTCAAGCCTAGTGATGTCAAGTTTTAAGGCAACCTCACCAGATAGTTCAACGGCCAGCTGTTTTCCAGAAGTGAAAGAGCTGTCAAGAGACCCTGGTCAGAACTAAGCTTTGACTTCAGCATGTTTGAAAATTGCATGTTATAGTCTACTGCCACGAAAAATATCAGGCAGCTCTATTTCCCATGTTCTGCAGTCTCATCATAATTGGATGCTAAAGAGTCTGAATTGTTCTTCACTTTTCAATTATGAAAGTTTGAAGTATTTGAAATGATCTTCAGCAGGATCTTCACCTTATCCATGCCAGGATCCATATACTGCTGAAAATGCAAACCCTGTACTGAGACACTGCAAACACTCTGTAGAGAAAGATAAGCACATTGTGTTAGAACATGGAAGCAGTAGTACGGGGTATCATTTCTCTCTATTTTTTTGCTGTACGTAAATAACCTTTAAAGAGAAACAGTCATGACTGAGCTTATACAAAAATATGATCCTTTAGATTTAAGTATTATTTTTACTCTGAAGTCTATTTATATATATAAATACCAAGCTGCCCCCTTACCCCAATTTCAACTATATTATGGTTGTTGCCTTTGAATCACCTGAAGTCACTGGAGTTGATTTACTCAAGGCAAACAGGCACATTTCCTCAGGTAAGTGAATGAGGAGAAGATCTGCTGACTTCCATCCTCTAATAATGTACAAGCAAAAATGCTGCTTTTTTATTTTCCTTGCAGGTGATTAGGTATTTTTTGTAAAGTGAATTTTCATTGTTATAGATTTTCACATAGTTTTTTTCCATCAATTTTTATTATTATCATTCACTAAGGGAAAATTCCTTTGAAAAGTATGAATTCCTTTGCAAAATGAACAGCTTATTTGCCTTTAGTAAGTTAACCCTACTGTGTTCACTCAAGACAAATAGCTTAAAAATCTGGAACTCATATAAGTATTCCACTAACCCTATATAATTTTTTTCTCCACTTGCTTCCATTACAAAATTGCATGTTCTTTCCTGGTCATGAAAGTCCCCCAGGTTTTAGATGGTGGACTGGCTGGCCTTTCAAAGATCAGTACAACGCTACAGATACATACAACTTAGGCACTGGATTTCATGTGTGATCCCTCTTCTTTAGCTTCACTTGAAGTAATATCTATTCTCTACCGGCAGTAGACTGACATTTCTGCCCACAACCCCATACCATACATACAAAAATGGAAAGCTGATCTCTTCTAAAACCTTACAGCCAGCAGCCACCTGGCATTGTTTGCTATTTCTAAGTCGATGGGCCAAACATTTTTACATCTCTGATTCTCCCATTATAACCCCTCCTAGTGAATACCTTGCCTACCATTTTTTTGCACCAAAATACATACCTTGCAGTTTTGAACAGTGAACCCTATCTGCCAAGTCTCAGCCCATTACCTTATGTTATCTAAGTTTTCCTGTAACCAGTCTGTGACACAGGCCAAATGCAGGTCAGAAGAAGTTCAGATGCAGGTCAAATTCACCTGTCAGGGAACTCTGAATAATCTCAGAAGCATATGAAATTGATGTCAAGCTGATGTTATCAACACAAGCCCAAAGTTAGGAGACTCAGGCTTTACCTGTGTTTTACTCATAGCCAAACAAGTAAATGCCAAGATGTGGAAGACACAATCAATCAATTTCATGGAAGTCAATCATAAAATAAATAACTTCAATAATGACAAAAATATCTGGAAGCCCTAGAACACATACACACTTCTGGAAATACATCTGTCCAGTCTAAAATCTCTTTAACCTCCCTGGCGGTATTCCGAGTGTGGCTCAGGGTTAATTTTCAGTACCAAGAGCGGTAACCCTCTCATCCTTCTCACCTTTCCCTCCCCTAGATAGCTCTTTTATTATGGCTCTTTATTCTAACTTGAGCTCACTACCTCTAAGTGAAATATGGACAACAATTATTATTAATCTGAAAGTAACACTTGAGAATGGTATATCATCATTGTCCTGTATTTCTGGCAAATACTATGATTGTTTGAACAACCAACTCTGTAACTACTATAATTGTGTTGTGAAAAATCAATAAAGATATTGAAATTGAAATTTTAAATATTTATCTTTTCCTAATAAGTTAACCTGAGAATTACTGTAGTAGCTAAGAGTTAGAGTTAACGTGTACACCAGTGCAAACTAAAAAAAAAACATATGCAGTACATCTTTGCAATACATGGACATTTTCCATCTTTATCCCTTTGAATCCCAACAATACAGAAAAACACCTGTTGATCCTGGCAGAAATACACTTAGCTTATAATTTCCTTTTCTGTACTGACAGCACCATGCCATTTCTGGATTGAAATCACAACGAATCTTGTCAGCCCTGTCGAGCTCTGTTTCCTGAAACTGCAGAGCACTTCCCCTTTGTATTTCTGATGGGAATGCCAGGTATTTTTTTTTGGTACTTATTGAAAAGGTATAAAATGATTTTAATTGTATATTTAGGAGCCTAAAAAGGATCAAATAAAAGAAGTGAATTGTTATGGTTAACATATATTTTACGGGGTTCACTAACATCTCAAAATTGCTGCCCTGTTAGCTTCCTGAACCCATTCTGATAAGCATCACCACTTCTCAGCTTCTGAGTAACTGTAACAGTATCAGATAAGGAGCCTTGGAGTTGTTAAAAATCATCATAAATACAGGGCTTAATTATAGGATTCTGTTATGCACACTTAGGAGGTGCAGTAGGGATGAGGTCATTCGAATTTGCAGAGGTCCTGCTCGTTTGCTAAAAGCAAACTTCTGGTTGCTGGGCATCTGGCCAACCCAGTTGGTTGTTAGGAAGCCAGCATCAATCAGGGTCCTAGCAACCAATTACACATCCCCAGCTTGCGGTTAAGTGTAAGCAAAGGGGATGAGGATGCTGGTTGATCTCATTAAGCAAATATTATAGCCATGGCCATATTTAGTCAATTACATCACCAACATCATAACTAGAGGGTTAAATTGTGTGATTCCATTATGGTCACTTACGAGATGGCATGCACCTTCTATACGGATGAGGTTGGGCCCAGTTCAAGGTGGGCATGTTCGCTTGCCAAAAGCCAAAGTCTGGCTACTGACCATCTGCCCCCTCAGTTGGTTGTTAGGAAGTCGTAGTCCTAGCAACCATGATGCATCCCTGGCCTGTACTTGATTATAAAAAAAGGGGCTGGGAATGCTGGCTGATGGTCATTGACTGAATATGGTCATGACCATATTTGGTGACTTACATCAGCTAGCATTCCCAGCCCCTTTGTTTACATTCAGTTATATGTGTCATTGGTTGCTAGGATGCTGGCAAATGCTGACCTCCTAACAACTAACTTTGGGGCGGGGGGGGGTGGCTAATGCCAAGCAACAGGACATTTGCTTTCGATGGATGGGCAGACCCCACAAACTCGAAAAACCTCATCCATAAATATCAGCAGTTGACAGAGAAGCATCTCTTAAAACTCCAAGTGACCTCTCAGCTCCCATGGCTTAGAGCAGTGTTTCTCCACCTTTTTTCAGTCATGGCACCCTTTAAAAAGTATGCAGAATCTTGTGACACCACAAATTTAAAATACATAAAAGTAAAAAATGTTAAAAAAAAGTCTGGCCTCAAAATCTATACTCTAGACTCTTATCCCAGATAAGGATCTGGTATGGATTTTAAGGAAGGACCCAATGCAAAAATGCAGAAAAAAGTAGGGTTCTCGCTTAACTCAGAGTCTTCCCTCTTGCACTAGGAGCCCTCTTCACATCAGAGTTCCTCCTTTCACATAAGAGTCCCCCATTTCACATCAGAGCCCTCAGTGTCCTCTTCATATCAGAGTCCTAGTATTACATCAGGAGGGTAAGAGGTAAAGCAGGCAAGGATGGAGGAGAACTTCCATGCTCTTCTGAATGGATCTCACAATTCCTAGATTAGCGTCATTCATTCTCATGGTGCTGGCGGCCAGCCTGCTTGCACCAGGGAAAGGCATGATGCTGTGCGAAAATTTCAATGCACCCCTTAAAAAGCCAGCAGGCAACCCAGGGTGCCATGGCACACTGGTTGAGAAAGGCTGCCTTAGAGTCATCCTCAGAGTAAGCTCAGCTAAATAAGGGGGCAATTAAAATTATTTCATAGGCAAGCCTGCCAATTTATTAAATAATATAAAACAGAAGATTCAAACTTGTAGAAACCCAGTTGGGACTGTCTCTTTTTAAGGCTCATATTACTTTTTTTTCCATGACAACAAGCCTGTGTATATTTGTGCTTGTAAACAGACCTAGTTATTTTTATTTATTCGGACTTGCTTTAGTTTCTTTAAACCTTGTACTTTAGACTGCAGACAGGAAAGCCCTGTTCAAGTGTGCAGTGACTGAAGTGCTGTGGTTTAAATGGTTTTTCCCTGGATCTCCCTCACAGCCAGCAGTTGTCTGATTTCAATCAGTGGCAGCTCTCACCACATGTCCAGACATCAATCTTCTCCAGACCGTGGGTGAGTGTGTCACAGCATGGTGTATGTTCCAAGTAAAAAATAGACTCCCTTGCCACTTTTTACTGTGCAACCAATAGTAACCTTTTTATCTCTTATTTGCTCTGAAGAGATTACATTCTTCAGCTATTAACATTATTATTTAATGTGATGACAGAAAGCTACATTTTAAACCCAAAATGCAAATATGAATGTGAAGTCAAGAAAGCACAATGTTATGTGGAAATGCTGTAACCCATCGCAGGCAAATATAATCCATCTTTCACTCACTTAAATACAGTGAAATAGATGCAAATGGTTGCTATAGGTTACTGCACTTTAACTTTACTCTTTGCACAACTTTGTTACAGTAAAACTATAACACTGATTCTTATTATTTCGTTTTATGATTTGCTAAGATTCTACCGTAAAAGAGAATATCAGTTAATGTTACATAGTTAGTCAGGTTAAACAAAGACACATGTCCATCGAGTTCAAATGTGTGGTTAATATTTTAAGTGAAGCCCTGATTTCTAGAAGTTTACAAATATGCACCTTGCTGCAAGGCCAAATTTTAATAATATGTACTTATAGCCCATAGCAAGAAAAAATGTCTACATAACAAAGACTGATACTGTGCACAGGCCATGGCATGCCTGCTGCCTCCTTTCCAGCCAGAGCATCTCAATTTGCTAGCTCTTAGGTGTCCCTAGCTTCTCCTGGAAACCAGGAGACCCCCATGCCCCCGTAATATGTACCATCTGCACACCTCCAGACACCCCTTCCCCCTCTGTAAAGTGCACCACCAGCTGCCTACCTACCAGCCCCCCACCATACCCCCTTTTGTGGTAAAGTGCACCATCTGCACCCACCAGCCCCCCTCCCCCCGTAATGCACAACATCTGCATTGCACTCCCTCCCTGTCACCTCAGGTCTAGGTATAAGTCTAGGGACACCCCTGACACAGACACATAGTAAAGAAGCTTAGGTTGCCTGGCCATAAACTGGTGATATTTTTAAATTACAGTCCAACCACTTAAATACTGTTTATGTTTATAAAAAGTAGACATGTGCACTGCCAAAAAATTTGTTTCGTTTCGTTTCGTTTTAAATTTGGATTTGTGTTATTTTGTTTTTCGGGATTCGGGTGTGAAAGTCAATTCGGATTCGGAATTCGGATTCGGACGAAATTCGGTAGCGGTAGTTCGTTCGAACGTTCGTTTCATTTTCATTTCCTATTCGTTTCGTTCATTCGTTCATTTGTTTGCAGCAACGTGACATTTGAGGGGGAAAATGTTTTTCTCTAATGTCACTTTGCTCCAACGAACGAAACTAATAAGAAACAAATGTTTGAACGAACTACCGCTACCGAATTTCGGAAACGGAAATTCGGATTCGTTTGCATTCGTTATATCTGTAATTTGGAATTCGGATACATCCGAATATCTGAATTTCCGAAAATTCGTCCGAATTTCGTTTCAGAACGAAACGAATCGCACATGTCTAATAAAAAGTAAACTCTAGAAGCTGTACTCAAAAAGGTATGCAGAGGGCAAAGAATTAGTCAACAACAGGGAAGTGCTCAGTGGGACTGGACCTAGTCTGAACCTGAGCTTGTCCAGACATGGAAGTCACATGGGCCTTCCACCCAATCAGCTGTGTTGTAAAGTAGCCACTACTCCAAGCTCAGTCCGGTGATGGACTACAATCACACTACAAATTAGTAAATGAAATGTGAGATTGCAGCCCATCATGCTTGCGAGCTGGGAGCGGTGGCTACTTTACAGCACACAGAGGTACCATGGGGAACAAAAGTAGCCACCCTCCAGAAGGAAGGACAGTGTCAGCACCAATTCCGAAATTATTTTAAGGATCTACAACTGAGTGATACTGTAACAAACTTTCCTGTCCTCACTCTGGGAACAGAGTCCCGCGCCACCTACTCCCTCAGCGCCACTCTCTCCTCCTCACTTAGACTGTCAGTTTAAAGCCAGGAAGTTTGAAATGCTCAGCATCCTAGTAATGAAGCTGATGCTGAGCATCTCCCATGCCACATCTACACCACTCTCCATCCTGGGAAAAGTGTATAACATTTGGTATATTCACCTTAACCCTCACCATCCTGGACTTGAAGCCATTATATATTAAGCTACAATCTCCATCCTGGTTGTATAAGAAAGAGTACTTACCCATTCAATCGCCATCCTGGGTTAGAGCAGCATATTCACCTCCCCTGTGCATGGCCAGAAGCTGAGATCACTTAAAGCTACAATACTCTCTCCTGCACCCTCTGCAAGAGTTTCCACTCTTGATTTACAGCAACACCAATTTTGAGCACACTGCATGGACTCGCAGGGAAAGTTACCCTTCATCCACCCACTGACACCACCATGAACATCCAGCACAGCTAACCGCAAGTATATGCAGTACGCATATTAACTTACATTCCTCCTTACTTACGCCTTTGGGGTAAATGTGACTTAACTACCTAACTGGAGATCGCACTGTCATTGGTTTTGTACTGGCGATTCACTGGGTGAAGTTATAAAGGACTCACTATCCCTGGTCGGCAATATTATATATTAGTTGGACTCTTTCCATTATTGTTACAAATAGTTTGTATGAAGTAATACAGTCTACCAGCCTCTTGGAACTCTCCTAATTTAGGACTCCTGCTATATCAGTATCCTCCTATCTAATAGCTCCTGGGTCACCTACTAAAACTTCCCCGTAAGTAACCATAGCAGCAGCTGAGATCAATTAAGGATAAAGTTCCAGTGTGCATTACAGTTGTTACAGATACACAAATAAGCTACTTTTTTGTTAATAGTTCAGATACTTGAATGCATGTTTCAAGTTTAACTCCTGAGTTTAGTGTCATTTTAAGTTACTTTAAAGACTGGCTAAGTGAATCCTGTTTATTGTGAAAATGAAAACACAGGGAGCCAACATTAATGTTACTGTGAATTTGTATAATGGAAGATGATATCAATATCAAACATAAAGTGTTTTTCAGGTTGTCTTTGTATTTAAAGATTGTGTTAAACCAATGTATAAATTCCTTTACTCTATTTGGAGTGTAGTGAAAAAAACATCAGCTGCAAAATTGGATGCTTAATATTGAATGGTATTCATTTGCTCCTCAAGGCATCTATGGTACCACACATTTGAAAGTCATCCAGAGTGTTCAGTATAAGAAATTAAGACACTGCTGTCAGTGGTTTTAAGCAGCCACTTTTTCAGAGAAGGAAAATTTGTTACAAATGACTTCTTCAGCATATGTTATTAATTTTATGGGATTGGCTATTTGCCAGTCGAGCTTCAGTACCAGTTTGATTACTTTAAGTTGAAATGAGAAGGACTCCTGAGGTCATTAACGAAGACGGACATAAACATTTTTAGTTTAACTGTTTTGGCGAGCCTTGCAACCCTGAGCACTTTATTCTGTGCATCTGCCAATTCCTCATTTATTATTGTGAGACGTTTAGCCAAAGGTGGAGCTCTGTATACGAAGCAAATATGAAAAGGTTCTCTTGAATAAACTTACGGGTAGCTTATTTTTGGAACAGAAGCAAAAGAAATCTGCATGCATGCTTTTTTATTTTGCAAAAAATAAATGTGTATTTGCCAAGACATCATTGAAAATGTATCCCATTCTTGGATTGCTGTGTGTATGTCACATCATAGCCCAGTGATTTATTTAAGAATGACAGGAATTCTAAGTATTGATAAAAGCAGCAAGACTGCTCTAATCTTGTGCGCTATTTGTTATTGTATATATGTTGGCAGCTTTGTTGTTTGCATTTTGCTACACAGAAATTAATATTAATAAATGACTTTCATTTGCACTCGTTCAGACTTTAAAAGTCTGTCAAAGAAATGCAAGAATAAAGTCATGATTTGTGAGTTCCTTGTATGTTTAGGTTCAGAATTCTGAAGAATATTACCTTTAGCTTAAAAAGGATAAGAAAAAAAGTAGTTAATATGAAAAAAATTGGAAGCATTGGGAAGTAGTAGTCTTGTGATACGAAATGTGAAGTTATTGGTCACAGTGAATATGCCTAATCCAGGACCTTAAAGTTGAAAAGAGCCTAATTGGCAACTAAAGATGAGTTTCAAAACCCACTTTACCATTATGAATTTTTTGACTGAAATTGTCATGATTTCCTCAAATGTATGAACTGGGTCGATAAAGTAAGAAGCCATATCAACACTGTTATTTTTCATCTCAATATTTCTTTATTAAAGTCAAGTCATGTAATACAGCAAGATGACATTTGGTAATAAAAATACTCACAGGTGTATGAAACATTAACCAGTCAGTAGTGTTAACAGTAAAAGAAACATACATAGATTATTATGCCGTATTAAGCTGAGTATTCAATACGTATTTCTTTCTAATAAACTTGGAAGGGGGAAACATGAGGGGGGTAGAGGGGAGAGAAGACAAAGAGGGGTAAAGTAAAGTATGTACCAGTTGTGTACTTTCAAATAGAGGAAATCAGACATTGCAATAGGGGTGTATAATCCATTTTTTCCATGCCGAAAAGAATGCAGGATAAGTGTTACTCTTCATTGCAAACATTTTCTCATAGGAGTATTGGGTATTAATCAGCATAATCAGGTCTCTGATGTTTGGGGGAGTTGGTTGTAACCATCTCCGAGTAATTAACAATTTGGCTGCATATAGGATATGTATGATGATAGTGCGAATATCAGGTAGGAAATTATCAATGTCGATATGTAGGATGGCGAGTTCTGGACATGGGGAGATAGGCGATGGGGTAAAATGGGAGATTATACGAAAGACTTCGTTCCAAAACCCACGGAGGGACCTACAATGCCAAAGAATGTGTGAGAGTGACCCAATGCTTCCACAAAGTTTCCAGCAGAGCGGAGAGTTGGAGTTAGAGAGTTTCGACAGTTTGTATGGAGTGTGGTACCACCTATGTACAGTTTTTTGTAGAAGTTCCCAGTGGTTGGAGCAGTGGGATGCTTTGTGGGACAATTGAAGTGTGCGTTTCCACTGTGACTCTGAGAAAGATTTGCCAATCTCCCGTTCCCATTTCAGTATAGGTGGCGTTTTTTGAAACTGGCAATAAAGACCTAGTAAAGCGTAAAACAGAGAGATACTTCTTTTGGTGGGGCGGTGCTGAATAGGAATTTATAGAGGTTGGCGTCCACAGGAATTGAAAGCGGTAGAGGAAATGCAGTGCAGGCGTGTGGAAATTCAGTCAGGCTTGAGTAAGTACCTGACTAGTGGGAGCAGCTGCTCCTGCTGGGCTCTCTGTTCTGTCAGCCGCAGCTCTTCACTGAGCTCTGGGTCGAAAATGGAGTGATTAGTAATGTCTGCAGACCTTACTAATCACACCAGAGATCTGCCTGCTCATCTCCTCCCTGCAGAGCTTTATGGTAATAGTGTTAAAATTGTTAATATTTATTTTTGTAACCTTATTTTGCATAAAACATCTAACAGTGTAATTTATAAGATTATTTAAGAGGGTGTGTTTAGGGGCGAATTTAAGGCCGGGCAGGTTAGGGGTTAGGTGGGCAACTGGTGGCGAGTAACTCCTAAGG